>NW_026909044.1:0-300000 GCF_033115175.1 Lepus europaeus
GGTACAGAACACCCGTAAGCTGGCTATCCTACACTCAGGGTACAGTAAACCCGCGTATTGTGTATGCCTAATTCCAGGATACGGAAGTCCCGTAAACTGCCTCTCCCTACACCCAGGACACCTAACTCCGCTAAGCTGTGTCTCTCTACATTCAGGGGGCAGAACTCCTGTAAGCTGCATCTCCTACACACAGGATACAGAAAACCCGCACATTGTGAATGCCTAATTCCAGGCTACGGAACTCCCGTAAACAACGTCTCTCTACTCCCAGGATGCAGAACTCCGCTAAACCGCGTCTCTCTACATCCAGGTTACAGAACTCCCTTAAGCTGCATCTGCTACACTCAGGCTACGGGAATCCCATATACAGCGTATGCCTACTCCAAGGCTGCCGAACTCTTGTAAACTGCTTCTCTCTACACAAGGATACAGACCTCCGGTAAAATGCTTCTCACTACGTTCAGGTGGCAGAACTACCGTAAGCTGCATCTGCTGCACTCAGGATACAGAAAACCCGCTTATGGCGAAAGCCTACTCCCAGGCTTCAGAACTCCCGTAAACAACTTCTCTCTACGCCCAGGATGCACAACTCCAGTAAACTGCATCTCTGTACGTCTAGGTTACAGAACTCCCGTAAGCTGCGCCTGATACACTCAGGCCATAGGAATCCCGTATACAGCGTATGCCTACTCCCAGGCCGCAGAACCCCGGGAAACAGCTTCTCTGTACATTCAACCTACAGAACTCCTGGACACTGCATCTCTCGACACTTAGGTTACAGACCTCACAGAAGTTGCAACTCCTACACTCAGGATACAGACAACGCACATATAGCGAGTGGCTAATTACAGTCTACAGAACTCCAGGAAACAGCTAGCTCCTCTCTACACAAAGGATAGAGAACTCCTGGAAACCGCGCCGCTCTACATCCATTTTACAGAAATCCCGAAAGTTGCGTCTGCTACACACACTCAGCATACAAAAAACCCCCATATAGCGAATACCTACATCTAAGCTACAGAACTCCAGGAAAGAGCTCCTCTCTACACCAAGGACAGAGAACTCCTGGAAACTGCGTCGATCTGCATCCAGGTAACAGAGCTCCCGTAAGCTGCGTCTCCTACACTCAGGCTTCAGAAATCCCATGCACTGCGTATGCCTATTGCCAGGCTACAGACCTCTTGGAAACCACTGCTCTCAGCACTCAGATACAGAACTCCGGTAAACTGCGTCTCTCTACATGCAGGTTACAGAATTCCCCGTAAGCATCGTGTGCTCCACTCAGGCTGCAGGACTCCTGGAAACTGTGTCTCTCGATATCCGTGGTACAGAACACCCGTAAGCTGGCTATCCTACACTCAGGGTACAGTAAACCCGCGTATTGTGTATGCCTAATTCCAGGATACGGAAGTCCCGTAAACTGCCTCTCCCTACACCCAGGACACCTAACTCCGCTAAGCTGTGTCTCTCTACATTCAGGGGGCAGAACTCCTGTAAGCTGCATCTCCTACACACAGGATACAGAAAACCCGCACATTGTGAATGCCTAATTCCAGGCTACAGAACTCCCGTAAACAACGTCTCTCTACTCCCAGGATGCAGAACTCCGCTAAACCGCGTCTCTCTACATCCAGGTTACAGAACTCCCTTAAGCTGCGTCTGCTACACTCAGGCTACAGGAATCCCATATACAGCGTATGCCTACTCCAAGGCTGCCGAACTCTTGTAAACTGCTTCTCTCTACACAAGGATACAGACCTCCGGTAAAATGCTTCTCACTACGTTCAGGTGGCAGAACTACCGTAAGCTGCATCTGCTGCACTCAGGATACAGAAAACCCGCTTATGGCGAAAGCCTACTCCCAGGCTTCAGAACTCCCGTAAACAACTTCTCTCTACGCCCAGGATGCACAACTCCAGTAAACTGCATC
The DNA here is from genome assembly GCF_033115175.1 of Lepus europaeus. NCBI lineage: Eukaryota > Metazoa > Chordata > Mammalia > Lagomorpha > Leporidae > Lepus > Lepus europaeus. The sequence goes on from NW_026909044.1 coordinate 1,931, forward strand.
TCTGTACGTCTAGGTTACAGAACTCCCGTAAGCTGCGTCTGATACACTCAGGCCATAGGAATCCCCTATACAGCGTATGCCTACTCCCAGGCCGCAGAACCCCGGGAAACAGCTTCTCTGTACATTCAACCTACAGAACTCCTGGACACTGCATCTCTCGACACTTAGGTTACAGACCTCACAGAAGTTGCAACTCCTACACTCAGGATACAGACAACGCACATATAGCGAGTGGCTAATTACAGTCTACAGAACTCCAGGAAACAGCTAGCTCCTCTCTACACAAAGGATAGAGAACTCCTGGAAACCGCGCCGCTCTACATCCATTTTACAGAAATCCCGAAAGTTGCGTCTGCTACACACACTCAGCATACAAAAAACCCGCATATAGCGAATACCTACTTCTAAGCTACAGAACTCCAGGAAAGAGCTCCTCTCTACACCAAGGACAGAGAACTCCTGGAAACTGCGTCGATCTGCATCCAGGTAACAGAGCTCCCTTAAGCTGTGTCTCCTACACTCAGGCTTCAGAAATCCCATACACTGCGTATGCCTATTGCCAGGCTACAGACCTCTTGGAAACCACTGCTCTCAGCACTCAGATACAGAACTCCGGTAAACTGCGTCTCTCTACATGCAGGTTACAGAATTCCCCGTAAGCATCGTGTGCTCCACTCAGGCTGCAGGACTCCTGGAAACTGTGTCTCTCGATATCCGTGGTACAGAACACCCGTAAGCTGGCTATCCTACACTCAGGGTACAGTAAACCCGCGTATTGTGTATGCCTAATTCCAGGATACGGAAGTCCCGTAAACTACCTCTCCCTACACCCAGGACACCTAACTCCGCTAAGCTGTGTCTCTCTACATTCAGGGGGCAGAACTCCTGTAAGCTGCATCTCCTACACACAGGATACAGAAAACCCGCACATTGTGAATGCCTAATTCCAGGCTACAGAACTCCCGTAAACAACGTCTCTCTACTCCCAGGATGCAGAACTCCGCTAAACCGCGTCTCTCTACATCCAGGTTACAGAACTCCCTTAAGCTGCGTCTGCTACACTCAGGCTACGGGAATCCCATATACAGCGTATGCCTACTCCAAGGCTGCCGAACTCTTGTAAACTGCTTCTCTCTACACAAGGATACAGACCTCCGGTAAAATGCTTCTCACTACGTTCAGGTGGCAGAACTACCGTAAGCTGCATCTGCTGCACTCAGGATACAGAAAACCCGCTTATGGCGAAAGCCTACTCCCAGGCTTCAGAACTCCCGTAAACAACTTCTCTCTACGCCCAGGATGCACAACTCCAGTAAACTGCATCTCTGTACGTCTAGGTTACAGAACTCCCGTAAGCTGCGTCTGATACACTCAGGCCATAGGAATCCCCTATACAGCGTATGCCTACTCCCAGGCCGCAGAACCCCGGGAAACAGCTTCTCTGTACATTCAACCTACAGAACTCCTGGACACTGCATCTCTCGACACTTAGGTTACAGACCTCACAGAAGTTGCAACTCCTACACTCAGGATACAGACAACACACATATAGCGAGTGGCTAATTACAGTCTACAGAACTCCAGGAAACAGCTAGCTCCTCTCTACACAAAGGATAGAGAACTCCTGGAAACCGCGCCGCTCTACATCCATTTTACAGAAATCCCGAAAGTTGCTTCTGCTACACACACTCAGCATACAAAAAACCCGCATATAGCGAATACCTACTTCTAAGCTACAGAACTCCAGGAAAGAGCTCCTCTCTACACCAAGGACAGAGAACTCCTGGAAACTGCGTCGATCTGCATCCAGGTAACAGAGCTCCCGTAAGCTGCGTCTCCTTCACTCAGGCTTCAGAAATCCCATGCACTGCGTATGCCTATTGCCAGGCTACAGACCTCTTGGAAACCACTGCTCTCAGCACTCAGATACAGAACTCCGGTAAACTGCGTCTCTCTACATGCAGGTTACAGAATTCCCCGTAAGCATCGTGTGCTCCACTCAGGCTGCAGGACTCCTGGAAACTGTGTCTCTCGATATCCGTGGTACAGAACACCCGTAAGCTGGCTATCCTACACTCAGGGTACAGTAAACCCGCGTATTGTGTATGCCTAATTCCAGGATACGGAAGTCCCGTAAACTGCCTCTCCCTACACCCAGGACACCTAACTCCGCTAAGCTGTGTCTCTCTACATTCAGGGGGCAGAACTCCTGTAAGCTGCATCTCCTACACACAGGATACAGAAAACCCGCACATTGTGAATGCCTAATTCCAGGCTACAGAACTCCCGTAAACAACGTCTCTCTACTCCCAGGATGCAGAACTCCGCTAAACCGCGTCTCTCTACATCCAGGTTACAGAACTCCCTTAAGCTGCGTCTGCTACACTCAGGCTACGGGAATCCCATATACAGCGTATGCCTACTCCAAGGCTGCCGAACTCTTGTAAACTGCTTCTCTCTACACAAGGATACAGACCTCCGGTAAAATGCTTCTCACTACGTTCAGGTGGCAGAACTACCGTAAGCTGCATCTGCTGCACTCAGGATACAGAAAACCCGCTTATGGCGAAAGCCTACTCCCAGGCTTCAGAACTCCCGTAAACAACTTCTCTCTACGCCCAGGATGCACAACTCCAGTAAACTGCATCTCTGTACGTCTAGGTTACAGAACTCCCGTAAGCTGCGTCTGATACACTCAGGCCATAGGAATCCCCTATACAGCGTATGCCTACTCCCAGGCCGCAGAACCCCGGGAAACAGCTTCTCTGTACATTCAACCTACAGAACTCCTGGACACTGCATCTCTCGACACTTAGGTTACAGACCTCACAGAAGTTGCAACTCCTACACTCAGGATACAGACAACGCACATATAGCGAGTGGCTAATTACAGTCTACAGAACTCCAGGAAACAGCTAGCTCCTCTCTACACAAAGGATAGAGAACTCCTGGAAACCGCGCCGCTCTACATCCATTTTACAGAAATCCCGAAAGTTGCGTCTGCTACACACACTCAGCATACAAAAAACCCGCATATAGCGAATACCTACTTCTAAGCTACAGAACTCCAGGAAAGAGCTCCTCTCTACACCAAGGACAGAGAACTCCTGGAAACTGCGTCGATCTGCATCCAGGTAACAGAGCTCCCTTAAGCTGTGTCTCCTACACTCAGGCTTCAGAAATCCCATACACTGCGTATGCCTATTGCCAGGCTACAGACCTCTTGGAAACCACTGCTCTCAGCACTCAGATACAGAACTCCGGTAAACTGCGTCTCTCTACATGCAGGTTACAGAATTCCCCGTAAGCATCGTGTGCTCCACTCAGGCTGCAGGACTCCTGGAAACTGTGTCTCTCGATATCCGTGGTACAGAACACCCGTAAGCTGGCTATCCTACACTCAGGGTACAGTAAACCCGCGTATTGTGTATGCCTAATTCCAGGATACGGAAGTCCCGTAAACTACCTCTCCCTACACCCAGGACACCTAACTCCGCTAAGCTGTGTCTCTCTACATTCAGGGGGCAGAACTCCTGTAAGCTGCATCTCCTACACACAGGATACAGAAAACCCGCACATTGTGAATGCCTAATTCCAGGCTACAGAACTCCCGTAAACAACGTCTCTCTACTCCCAGGATGCAGAACTCCGCTAAACCGCGTCTCTCTACATCCAGGTTACAGAACTCCCTTAAGCTGCGTCTGCTACACTCAGGCTACGGGAATCCCATATACAGCGTATGCCTACTCCAAGGCTGCCGAACTCTTGTAAACTGCTTCTCTCTACACAAGGATACAGACCTCCGGTAAAATGCTTCTCACTACGTTCAGGTGGCAGAACTACCGTAAGCTGCATCTGCTGCACTCAGGATACAGAAAACCCGCTTATGGCGAAAGCCTACTCCCAGGCTTCAGAACTCCCGTAAACAACTTCTCTCTACGCCCAGGATGCACAACTCCAGTAAACTGCATCTCTGTACGTCTAGGTTACAGAACTCCCGTAAGCTGCGTCTGATACACTCAGGCCATAGGAATCCCCTATACAGCGTATGCCTACTCCCAGGCCGCAGAACCCCGGGAAACAGCTTCTCTGTACATTCAACCTACAGAACTCCTGGACACTGCATCTCTCGACACTTAGGTTACAGACCTCACAGAAGTTGCAACTCCTACACTCAGGATACAGACAACACACATATAGCGAGTGGCTAATTACAGTCTACAGAACTCCAGGAAACAGCTAGCTCCTCTCTACACAAAGGATAGAGAACTCCTGGAAACCGCGCCGCTCTACATCCATTTTACAGAAATCCCGAAAGTTGCTTCTGCTACACACACTCAGCATACAAAAAACCCGCATATAGCGAATACCTACTTCTAAGCTACAGAACTCCAGGAAAGAGCTCCTCTCTACACCAAGGACAGAGAACTCCTGGAAACTGCGTCGATCTGCATCCAGGTAACAGAGCTCCCGTAAGCTGCGTCTCCTTCACTCAGGCTTCAGAAATCCCATGCACTGCGTATGCCTATTGCCAGGCTACAGACCTCTTGGAAACCACTGCTCTCAGCACTCAGATACAGAACTCCGGTAAACTGCGTCTCTCTACATGCAGGTTACAGAATTCCCCGTAAGCATCGTGTGCTCCACTCAGGCTGCAGGACTCCTGGAAACTGTGTCTCTCGATATCCGTGGTACAGAACACCCGTAAGCTGGCTATCCTACACTCAGGGTACAGTAAACCCGCGTATTGTGTATGCCTAATTCCAGGATACGGAAGTCCCGTAAACTGCCTCTCCCTACACCCAGGACACCTAACTCCGCTAAGCTGTGTCTCTCTACATTCAGGGGGCAGAACTCCTGTAAGCTGCATCTCCTACACACAGGATACAGAAAACCCGCACATTGTGAATGCCTAATTCCAGGCTACAGAACTCCCGTAAACAACGTCTCTCTACTCCCAGGATGCAGAACTCCGCTAAACCGCGTCTCTCTACATCCAGGTTACAGAACTCCCTTAAGCTGCGTCTGCTACACTCAGGCTACGGGAATCCCATATACAGCGTATGCCTACTCCAAGGCTGCCGAACTCTTGTAAACTGCTTCTCTCTACACAAGGATACAGACCTCCGGTAAAATGCTTCTCACTACGTTCAGGTGGCAGAACTACCGTAAGCTGCATCTGCTGCACTCAGGATACAGAAAACCCGCTTATGGCGAAAGCCTACTCCCAGGCTTCAGAACTCCCGTAAACAACTTCTCTCTACGCCCAGGATGCACAACTCCAGTAAACTGCATCTCTGTACGTCTAGGTTACAGAACTCCCGTAAGCTGCGTCTGATACACTCAGGCCATAGGAATCCCCTATACAGCGTATGCCTACTCCCAGGCCGCAGAACCCCGGGAAACAGCTTCTCTGTACATTCAACCTACAGAACTCCTGGACACTGCATCTCTCGACACTTAGGTTACAGACCTCACAGAAGTTGCAACTCCTACACTCAGGATACAGACAACACACATATAGCGAGTGGCTAATTACAGTCTACAGAACTCCAGGAAACAGCTAGCTCCTCTCTACACAAAGGATAGAGAACTCCTGGAAACCGCGCCGCTCTACATCCATTTTACAGAAATCCCGAAAGTTGCTTCTGCTACACACACTCAGCATACAAAAAACCCGCATATAGCGAATACCTACTTCTAAGCTACAGAACTCCAGGAAAGAGCTCCTCTCTACACCAAGGACAGAGAACTCCTGGAAACTGCGTCGATCTGCATCCAGGTAACAGAGCTCCCGTAAGCTGCGTCTCCTTCACTCAGGCTTCAGAAATCCCATGCACTGCGTATGCCTATTGCCAGGCTACAGACCTCTTGGAAACCACTGCTCTCAGCACTCAGATACAGAACTCCGGTAAACTGCGTCTCTCTACATGCAGGTTACAGAATTCCCCGTAAGCATCGTGTGCTCCACTCAGGCTGCAGGACTCCTGGAAACTGTGTCTCTCGATATCCGTGGTACAGAACACCCGTAAGCTGGCTATCCTACACTCAGGGTACAGTAAACCCGCGTATTGTGTATGCCTAATTCCAGGATACGGAAGTCCCGTAAACTGCCTCTCCCTACACCCAGGACACCTAACTCCGCTAAGCTGTGTCTCTCTACATTCAGGGGGCAGAACTCCTGTAAGCTGCATCTCCTACACACAGGATACAGAAAACCCGCACATTGTGAATGCCTAATTCCAGGCTACAGAACTCCCGTAAACAACGTCTCTCTACTCCCAGGATGCAGAACTCCGCTAAACCGCGTCTCTCTACATCCAGGTTACAGAACTCCCTTAAGCTGCGTCTGCTACACTCAGGCTACGGGAATCCCATATACAGCGTATGCCTACTCCAAGGCTGCCGAACTCTTGTAAACTGCTTCTCTCTACACAAGGATACAGACCTCCGGTAAAATGCTTCTCACTACGTTCAGGTGGCAGAACTACCGTAAGCTGCATCTGCTGCACTCAGGATACAGAAAACCCGCTTATGGCGAAAGCCTACTCCCAGGCTTCAGAACTCCCGTAAACAACTTCTCTCTACGCCCAGGATGCACAACTCCAGTAAACTGCATCTCTGTACGTCTAGGTTACAGAACTCCCGTAAGCTGCGTCTGATACACTCAGGCCATAGGAATCCCCTATACAGCGTATGCCTACTCCCAGGCCGCAGAACCCCGGGAAACAGCTTCTCTGTACATTCAACCTACAGAACTCCTGGACACTGCATCTCTCGACACTTAGGTTACAGACCTCACAGAAGTTGCAACTCCTACACTCAGGATACAGACAACACACATATAGCGAGTGGCTAATTACAGTCTACAGAACTCCAGGAAACAGCTAGCTCCTCTCTACACAAAGGATAGAGAACTCCTGGAAACCGCGCCGCTCTACATCCATTTTACAGAAATCCCGAAAGTTGCTTCTGCTACACACACTCAGCATACAAAAAACCCGCATATAGCGAATACCTACTTCTAAGCTACAGAACTCCAGGAAAGAGCTCCTCTCTACACCAAGGACAGAGAACTCCTGGAAACTGCGTCGATCTGCATCCAGGTAACAGAGCTCCCGTAAGCTGCGTCTCCTTCACTCAGGCTTCAGAAATCCCATGCACTGCGTATGCCTATTGCCAGGCTACAGACCTCTTGGAAACCACTGCTCTCAGCACTCAGATACAGAACTCCGGTAAACTGCGTCTCTCTACATGCAGGTTACAGAATTCCCCGTAAGCATCGTGTGCTCCACTCAGGCTGCAGGACTCCTGGAAACTGTGTCTCTCGATATCCGTGGTACAGAACACCCGTAAGCTGGCTATCCTACACTCAGGGTACAGTAAACCCGCGTATTGTGTATGCCTAATTCCAGGATACGGAAGTCCCGTAAACTGCCTCTCCCTACACCCAGGACACCTAACTCCGCTAAGCTGTGTCTCTCTACATTCAGGGGGCAGAACTCCTGTAAGCTGCATCTCCTACACACAGGATACAGAAAACCCGCACATTGTGAATGCCTAATTCCAGGCTACAGAACTCCCGTAAACAACGTCTCTCTACTCCCAGGATGCAGAACTCCGCTAAACCGCGTCTCTCTACATCCAGGTTACAGAACTCCCTTAAGCTGCGTCTGCTACACTCAGGCTACGGGAATCCCATATACAGCGTATGCCTACTCCAAGGCTGCCGAACTCTTGTAAACTGCTTCTCTCTACACAAGGATACAGACCTCCGGTAAAATGCTTCTCACTACGTTCAGGTGGCAGAACTACCGTAAGCTGCATCTGCTGCACTCAGGATACAGAAAACCCGCTTATGGCGAAAGCCTACTCCCAGGCTTCAGAACTCCCGTAAACAACTTCTCTCTACGCCCAGGATGCACAACTCCAGTAAACTGCATCTCTGTACGTCTAGGTTACAGAACTCCCGTAAGCTGCGTCTGATACACTCAGGCCATAGGAATCCCCTATACAGCGTATGCCTACTCCCAGGCCGCAGAACCCCGGGAAACAGCTTCTCTGTACATTCAACCTACAGAACTCCTGGACACTGCATCTCTCGACACTTAGGTTACAGACCTCACAGAAGTTGCAACTCCTACACTCAGGATACAGACAACACACATATAGCGAGTGGCTAATTACAGTCTACAGAACTCCAGGAAACAGCTAGCTCCTCTCTACACAAAGGATAGAGAACTCCTGGAAACCGCGCCGCTCTACATCCATTTTACAGAAATCCCGAAAGTTGCTTCTGCTACACACACTCAGCATACAAAAAACCCGCATATAGCGAATACCTACTTCTAAGCTACAGAACTCCAGGAAAGAGCTCCTCTCTACACCAAGGACAGAGAACTCCTGGAAACTGCGTCGATCTGCATCCAGGTAACAGAGCTCCCGTAAGCTGTGTCTCCTACACTCAGGCTTCAGAAATCCCATACACTGCGTATGCCTATTGCCAGGCTACAGACCTCTTGGAAACCACTGCTCTCAGCACTCAGATACAGAACTCCGGTAAACTGCGTCTCTCTACATGCAGGTTACAGAATTCCCCGTAAGCATCGTGTGCTCCACTCAGGCTGCAGGACTCCTGGAAACTGTGTCTCTCGATATCCGTGGTACAGAACACCCGTAAGCTGGCTATCCTACACTCAGGGTACAGTAAACCCGCGTATTGTGTATGCCTAATTCCAGGATACGGAAGTCCCGTAAACTGCCTCTCCCTACACCCAGGACACCTAACTCCGCTAAGCTGTGTCTCTCTACATTCAGGGGGCAGAACTCCTGTAAGCTGCATCTCCTACACACAGGATACAGAAAACCCGCACATTGTGAATGCCTAATTCCAGGCTACGGAACTCCCGTAAACAACGTCTCTCTACTCCCAGGATGCAGAACTCCGCTAAACCGCGTCTCTCTACATCCAGGTTACAGAACTCCCTTAAGCTGCGTCTGCTACACTCAGGCTACGGGAATCCCATATACAGCGTATGCCTACTCCAAGGCTGCCGAACTCTTGTAAACTGCTTCTCTCTACACAAGGATACAGACCTCCGGTAAAATGCTTCTCACTACGTTCAGGTGGCAGAACTACCGTAAGCTGCATCTGCTGCACTCAGGATACAGAAAACCCGCTTATGGCGAAAGCCTACTCCCAGGCTTCAGAACTCCCGTAAACAACTTCTCTCTACGCCCAGGATGCACAACTCCAGTAAACTGCATCTCTGTACGTCTAGGTTACAGAACTCCCGTAAGCTGCGCCTGATACACTCAGGCCATAGGAATCCCCTATACAGCGTATGCCTACTCCCAGGCCGCAGAACCCCGGGAAACAGCTTCTCTGTACATTCAACCTACAGAACTCCTGGACACTGCATCTCTCGACACTTAGGTTACAGACCTCACAGAAGTTGCAACTCCTACACTCAGGATACAGACAACACACATATAGTGAGTGGCTAATTACAGTCTACAGAACTCCAGGAAACAGCTAGCTCCTCTCTACACAAAGGATAGAGAACTCCTGGAAACCGCGCCGCTCTACATCCATTTTACAGAAATCCCGAAAGTTGCTTCTGCTACACACACTCAGCATACAAAAAACCCGCATATAGCGAATACCTACTTCTAAGCTACAGAACTCCAGGAAAGAGCTCCTCTCTACACCAAGGACAGAGAACTCCTGGAAACTGCGTCGATCTGCATCCAGGTAACAGAGCTCCCGTAAGCTGCGTCTCCTTCACTCAGGCTTCAGAAATCCCATGCACTGCGTATGCCTATTGCCAGGCTACAGACCTCTTGGAAACCACTGCTCTCAGCACTCAGATACAGAACTCCGGTAAACTGCGTCTCTCTACATGCAGGTTACAGAATTCCCCGTAAGCATCGTGTGCTCCACTCAGGCTGCAGGACTCCTGGAAACTGTGTCTCTCGATATCCGTGGTACAGAACACCCGTAAGCTGGCTATCCTACACTCAGGGTACAGTAAACCCGCGTATTGTGTATGCCTAATTCCAGGATACGGAAGTCCCGTAAACTGCCTCTCCCTACACCCAGGACACCTAACTCCGCTAAGCTGTGTCTCTCTACATTCAGGGGGCAGAACTCCTGTAAGCTGCATCTCCTACACACAGGATACAGAAAACCCGCACATTGTGAATGCCTAATTCCAGGCTACAGAACTCCCGTAAACAACGTCTCTCTACTCCCAGGATGCAGAACTCCGCTAAACCGCGTCTCTCTACATCCAGGTTACAGAACTCCCTTAAGCTGCGTCTGCTACACTCAGGCTACGGGAATCCCATATACAGCGTATGCCTACTCCAAGGCTGCCGAACTCTTGTGAACTGCTTCTCTCTACACAAGGATACAGACCTCCGGTAAAATGCTTCTCACTACGTTCAGGTGGCAGAACTACCGTAAGCTGCATCTGCTGCACTCAGGATACAGAAAACCCGCTTATGGCGAAAGCCTACTCCCAGGCTTCAGAACTCCCGTAAACAACTTCTCTCTACGCCCAGGATGCACAACTCCAGTAAACTGCATCTCTGTACGTCTAGGTTACAGAACTCCCGTAAGCTGCGTCTGATACACTCAGGCCATAGGAATCCCGTATACAGCGTATGCCTACTCCCAGGCCGCAGAACCCCGGGAAACAGCTTCTCTGTACATTCAACCTACAGAACTCCTGGACACTGCATCTCTCGACACTTAGGTTACAGACCTCACAGAAGTTGCAACTCCTACACTCAGGATACAGACAACGCACATATAGCGAGTGGCTAATTACAGTCTACAGAACTCCAGGAAACAGCTAGCTCCTCTCTACACAAAGGATAGAGAACTCCTGGAAACCGCGCCGCTCTACATCCATTTTACAGAAATCCCGAAAGTTGCGTCTGCTACACACACTCAGCATACAAAAAACCCGCATATAGCGAATACCTACTTCTAAGCTACAGAACTCCAGGAAAGAGCTCCTCTCTACACCAAGGACAGAGAACTCCTGGAAACTGCGTCGATCTGCATCCAGGTAACAGAGCTCCCTTAAGCTGTGTCTCCTACACTCAGGCTTCAGAAATCCCATACACTGCGTATGCCTATTGCCAGGCTACAGACCTCTTGGAAACCACTGCTCTCAGCACTCAGATACAGAACTCCGGTAAACTGCGTCTCTCTACATGCAGGTTACAGAATTCCCCGTAAGCATCGTGTGCTCCACTCAGGCTGCAGGACTCCTGGAAACTGTGTCTCTCGATATCCGTGGTACAGAACACCCGTAAGCTGGCTATCCTACACTCAGGGTACAGTAAACCCGCGTATTGTGTATGCCTAATTCCAGGATACGGAAGTCCCGTAAACTGCCTCTCCCTACACCCAGAACACCTAACTCCGCTAAGCTGTGTCTCTCTACATTCAGGGGGCAGAACTCCTGTAAGCTGCATCTCCTACACACAGGATACAGAAAACCCGCACATTGTGAATGCCTAATTCCAGGCTACAGAACTCCCGTAAACAACGTCTCTCTACTCCCAGGATGCAGAACTCCGCTAAACCGCGTCTCTCTACATCCAGGTTACAGAACTCCCTTAAGCTGCGTCTGCTACACTCAGGCTACGGGAATCCCATATACAGCGTATGCCTACTCCAAGGCTGCCGAACTCTTGTAAACTGCTTCTCTCTACACAAGGATACAGACCTCCGGTAAAATGCTTCTCACTACGTTCAGGTGGCAGAACTACCGTAAGCTGCATCTGCTGCACTCAGGATACAGAAAACCCGCTTATGGCGAAAGCCTACTCCCAGGCTTCAGAACTCCCGTAAACAACTTCTCTCTACGCCCAGGATGCACAACTCCAGTAAACTGCATCTCTGTACGTCTAGGTTACAGAACTCCCGTAAGCTGCGTCTGATACACTCAGGCCATAGGAATCCCCTATACAGCGTATGCCTACTCCCAGGCCGCAGAACCCCGGGAAACAGCTTCTCTGTACATTCAACCTACAGAACTCCTGGACACTGCATCTCTCGACACTTAGGTTACAGACCTCACAGAAGTTGCAACTCCTACACTCAGGATACAGACAACACACATATAGCGAGTGGCTAATTACAGTCTACAGAACTCCAGGAAACAGCTAGCTCCTCTCTACACAAAGGATAGAGAACTCCTGGAAACCGCGCCGCTCTACATCCATTTTACAGAAATCCCGAAAGTTGCTTCTGCTACACACACTCAGCATACAAAAAACCCGCATATAGCGAATACCTACTTCTAAGCTACAGAACTCCAGGAAAGAGCTCCTCTCTACACCAAGGACAGAGAACTCCTGGAAACTGCGTCGATCTGCATCCAGGTAACAGAGCTCCCGTAAGCTGCGTCTCCTTCACTCAGGCTTCAGAAATCCCATGCACTGCGTATGCCTATTGCCAGGCTACAGACCTCTTGGAAACCACTGCTCTCAGCACTCAGATACAGAACTCCGGTAAACTGCGTCTCTCTACATGCAGGTTACAGAATTCCCCGTAAGCATCGTGTGCTCCACTCAGGCTGCAGGACTCCTGGAAACTGTGTCTCTCGATATCCGTGGTACAGAACACCCGTAAGCTGGCTATCCTACACTCAGGGTACAGTAAACCCGCGTATTGTGTATGCCTAATTCCAGGATACGGAAGTCCCGTAAACTGCCTCTCCCTACACCCAGGACACCTAACTCCGCTAAGCTGTGTCTCTCTACATTCAGGGGGCAGAACTCCTGTAAGCTGCATCTCCTACACACAGGATACAGAAAACCCGCACATTGTGAATGCCTAATTCCAGGCTACAGAACTCCCGTAAACAACGTCTCTCTACTCCCAGGATGCAGAACTCCGCTAAACCGCGTCTCTCTACATCCAGGTTACAGAACTCCCTTAAGCTGCGTCTGCTACACTCAGGCTACGGGAATCCCATATACAGCGTATGCCTACTCCAAGGCTGCCGAACTCTTGTAAACTGCTTCTCTCTACACAAGGATACAGACCTCCGGTAAAATGCTTCTCACTACGTTCAGGTGGCAGAACTACCGTAAGCTGCATCTGCTGCACTCAGGATACAGAAAACCCGCTTATGGCGAAAGCCTACTCCCAGGCTTCAGAACTCCCGTAAACAACTTCTCTCTACGCCCAGGATGCACAACTCCAGTAAACTGCATCTCTGTACGTCTAGGTTACAGAACTCCCGTAAGCTGCGTCTGCTACACTCAGGCCATAGGAATCCCCTATACAGCGTATGCCTACTCCCAGGCCGCAGAACCCCGGGAAACAGCTTCTCTGTACATTCAACCTACAGAACTCCTGGACACTGCATCTCTCGACACTTAGGTTACAGACCTCACAGAAGTTGCAACTCCTACACTCAGGATACAGACAACACACATATAGCGAGTGGCTAATTACAGTCTACAGAACTCCAGGAAACAGCTAGCTCCTCTCTACACAAAGGATAGAGAACTCCTGGAAACCGCGCCGCTCTACATCCATTTTACAGAAATCCCGAAAGTTGCTTCTGCTACACACACTCAGCATACAAAAAACCCGCATATAGCGAATACCTACTTCTAAGCTACAGAACTCCAGGAAAGAGCTCCTCTCTACACCAAGGACAGAGAACTCCTGGAAACTGCGTCGATCTGCATCCAGGTAACAGAGCTCCCGTAAGCTGCGTCTCCTTCACTCAGGCTTCAGAAATCCCATGCACTGCGTATGCCTATTGCCAGGCTACAGACCTCTTGGAAACCACTGCTCTCAGCACTCAGATACAGAACTCCGGTAAACTGCGTCTCTCTACATGCAGGTTACAGAATTCCCCGTAAGCATCGTGTGCTCCACTCAGGCTGCAGGACTCCTGGAAACTGTGTCTCTCGATATCCGTGGTACAGAACACCCGTAAGCTGGCTATCCTACACTCAGGGTACAGTAAACCCGCGTATTGTGTATGCCTAATTCCAGGATACGGAAGTCCCGTAAACTGCCTCTCCCTACACCCAGGACACCTAACTCCGCTAAGCTGTGTCTCTCTACATTCAGGGGGCAGAACTCCTGTAAGCTGCATCTCCTACACACAGGATACAGAAAACCCGCACATTGTGAATGCCTAATTCCAGGCTACAGAACTCCCGTAAACAACGTCTCTCTACTCCCAGGATGCAGAACTCCGCTAAACCGCGTCTCTCTACATCCAGGTTACAGAACTCCCTTAAGCTGCGTCTGCTACACTCAGGCTACGGGAATCCCATATACAGCGTATGCCTACTCCAAGGCTGCCGAACTCTTGTAAACTGCTTCTCTCTACACAAGGATACAGACCTCCGGTAAAATGCTTCTCACTACGTTCAGGTGGCAGAACTACCGTAAGCTGCATCTGCTGCACTCAGGATACAGAAAACCCGCTTATGGCGAAAGCCTACTCCCAGGCTTCAGAACTCCCGTAAACAACTTCTCTCTACGCCCAGGATGCACAACTCCAGTAAACTGCATCTCTGTACGTCTAGGTTACAGAACTCCCGTAAGCTGCGTCTGATACACTCAGGCCATAGGAATCCCCTATACAGCGTATGCCTACTCCCAGGCCGCAGAACCCCGGGAAACAGCTTCTCTGTACATTCAACCTACAGAACTCCTGGACACTGCATCTCTCGACACTTAGGTTACAGACCTCACAGAAGTTGCAACTCCTACACTCAGGATACAGACAACACACATATAGCGAGTGGCTAATTACAGTCTACAGAACTCCAGGAAACAGCTAGCTCCTCTCTACACAAAGGATAGAGAACTCCTGGAAACCGCGCCGCTCTACATCCATTTTACAGAAATCCCGAAAGTTGCTTCTGCTACACACACTCAGCATACAAAAAACCCGCATATAGCGAATACCTACTTCTAAGCTACAGAACTCCAGGAAAGAGCTCCTCTCTACACCAAGGACAGAGAACTCCTGGAAACTGCGTCGATCTGCATCCAGGTAACAGAGCTCCCGTAAGCTGCGTCTCCTTCACTCAGGCTTCAGAAATCCCATGCACTGCGTATGCCTATTGCCAGGCTACAGACCTCTTGGAAACCACTGCTCTCAGCACTCAGATACAGAACTCCGGTAAACTGCGTCTCTCTACATGCAGGTTACAGAATTCCCCGTAAGCATCGTGTGCTCCACTCAGGCTGCAGGACTCCTGGAAACTGTGTCTCTCGATATCCGTGGTACAGAACACCCGTAAGCTGGCTATCCTACACTCAGGGTACAGTAAACCCGCGTATTGTGTATGCCTAATTCCAGGATACGGAAGTCCCGTAAACTGCCTCTCCCTACACCCAGGACACCTAACTCCGCTAAGCTGTGTCTCTCTACATTCAGGGGGCAGAACTCCTGTAAGCTGCATCTCCTACACACAGGATACAGAAAACCCGCACATTGTGAATGCCTAATTCCAGGCTACAGAACTCCCGTAAACAACGTCTCTCTACTCCCAGGATGCAGAACTCCGCTAAACCGCGTCTCTCTACATCCAGGTTACAGAACTCCCTTAAGCTGCGTCTGCTACACTCAGGCTACGGGAATCCCATATACAGCGTATGCCTACTCCAAGGCTGCCGAACTCTTGTAAACTGCTTCTCTCTACACAAGGATACAGACCTCCGGTAAAATGCTTCTCACTACGTTCAGGTGGCAGAACTACCGTAAGCTGCATCTGCTGCACTCAGGATACAGAAAACCCGCTTATGGCGAAAGCCTACTCCCAGGCTTCAGAACTCCCGTAAACAACTTCTCTCTACGCCCAGGATGCACAACTCCAGTAAACTGCATCTCTGTACGTCTAGGTTACAGAACTCCCGTAAGCTGCGTCTGCTACACTCAGGCCATAGGAATCCCCTATACAGCGTATGCCTACTCCCAGGCCGCAGAACCCCGGGAAACAGCTTCTCTGTACATTCAACCTACAGAACTCCTGGACACTGCATCTCTCGACACTTAGGTTACAGACCTCACAGAAGTTGCAACTCCTACACTCAGGATACAGACAACACACATATAGCGAGTGGCTAATTACAGTCTACAGAACTCCAGGAAACAGCTAGCTCCTCTCTACACAAAGGATAGAGAACTCCTGGAAACCGCGCCGCTCTACATCCATTTTACAGAAATCCCGAAAGTTGCTTCTGCTACACACACTCAGCATACAAAAAACCCGCATATAGCGAATACCTACTTCTAAGCTACAGAACTCCAGGAAAGAGCTCCTCTCTACACCAAGGACAGAGAACTCCTGGAAACTGCGTCGATCTGCATCCAGGTAACAGAGCTCCCGTAAGCTGCGTCTCCTTCACTCAGGCTTCAGAAATCCCATGCACTGCGTATGCCTATTGCCAGGCTACAGACCTCTTGGAAACCACTGCTCTCAGCACTCAGATACAGAACTCCGGTAAACTGCGTCTCTCTACATGCAGGTTACAGAATTCCCCGTAAGCATCGTGTGCTCCACTCAGGCTGCAGGACTCCTGGAAACTGTGTCTCTCGATATCCGTGGTACAGAACACCCGTAAGCTGGCTATCCTACACTCAGGGTACAGTAAACCCGCGTATTGTGTATGCCTAATTCCAGGATACGGAAGTCCCGTAAACTGCCTCTCCCTACACCCAGGACACCTAACTCCGCTAAGCTGTGTCTCTCTACATTCAGGGGGCAGAACTCCTGTAAGCTGCATCTCCTACACACAGGATACAGAAAACCCGCACATTGTGAATGCCTAATTCCAGGCTACAGAACTCCCGTAAACAACGTCTCTCTACTCCCAGGATGCAGAACTCCGCTAAACCGCGTCTCTCTACATCCAGGTTACAGAACTCCCTTAAGCTGCGTCTGCTACACTCAGGCTACGGGAATCCCATATACAGCGTATGCCTACTCCAAGGCTGCCGAACTCTTGTAAACTGCTTCTCTCTACACAAGGATACAGACCTCCGGTAAAATGCTTCTCACTACGTTCAGGTGGCAGAACTACCGTAAGCTGCATCTGCTGCACTCAGGATACAGAAAACCCGCTTATGGCGAAAGCCTACTCCCAGGCTTCAGAACTCCCGTAAACAACTTCTCTCTACGCCCAGGATGCACAACTCCAGTAAACTGCATCTCTGTACGTCTAGGTTACAGAACTCCCGTAAGCTGCGTCTGATACACTCAGGCCATAGGAATCCCCTATACAGCGTATGCCTACTCCCAGGCCGCAGAACCCCGGGAAACAGCTTCTCTGTACATTCAACCTACAGAACTCCTGGACACTGCATCTCTCGACACTTAGGTTACAGACCTCACAGAAGTTGCAACTCCTACACTCAGGATACAGACAACACACATATAGCGAGTGGCTAATTACAGTCTACAGAACTCCAGGAAACAGCTAGCTCCTCTCTACACAAAGGATAGAGAACTCCTGGAAACCGCGCCGCTCTACATCCATTTTACAGAAATCCCGAAAGTTGCTTCTGCTACACACACTCAGCATACAAAAAACCCGCATATAGCGAATACCTACTTCTAAGCTACAGAACTCCAGGAAAGAGCTCCTCTCTACACCAAGGACAGAGAACTCCTGGAAACTGCGTCGATCTGCATCCAGGTAACAGAGCTCCCGTAAGCTGTGTCTCCTACACTCAGGCTTCAGAAATCCCATGCACTGCGTATGCCTATTGCCAGGCTACAGACCTCTTGGAAACCACTGCTCTCAGCACTCAGATACAGAACTCCGGTAAACTGCGTCTCTCTACATGCAGGTTACAGAATTCCCCGTAAGCATCGTGTGCTCCACTCAGGCTGCAGGACTCCTGGAAACTGTGTCTCTCGATATCCGTGGTACAGAACACCCGTAAGCTGGCTATCCTACACTCAGGGTACAGTAAACCCGCGTATTGTGTATGCCTAATTCCAGGATACGGAAGTCCCGTAAACTGCCTCTCCCTACACCCAGGACACCTAACTCCGCTAAGCTGTGTCTCTCTACATTCAGGGGGCAGAACTCCTGTAAGCTGCATCTCCTACACACAGGATACAGAAAACCCGCACATTGTGAATGCCTAATTCCAGGCTACAGAACTCCCGTAAACAACGTCTCTCTACTCCCAGGATGCAGAACTCCGCTAAACCGCGTCTCTCTACATCCAGGTTACAGAACTACCTTTAATCTGCGTCTGCTACACTCAGGCAACGGGAATCCTATATACAGCGTATGCCTACTCCAAGGCTGCCGAACTCTTGTAAACTGCTTCTCTCTACACAAGGATACAGACCTCCGGTAAAATGCTTCTCACTACGTTCAGGTGGCAGAACTACCGTAAGCTGCATCTGCTGCACTCAGGATACAGAAAACCCGCTTATGGCGAAAGCCTACTCCCAGGCTTCAGAACTCCCGTAAACAACTTCTCTCTACGCCCAGGATGCACAACTCCAGTAAACTGCATCTCTGTACGTCTAGGTTACAGAACTCCCGTAAGCTGCGTCTGATACACTCAGGCCATAGGAATCCCCTATACAGCGTATGCCTACTCCCAGGCCGCAGAACCCCGGGAAACAGCTTCTCTGTACATTCAACCTACAGAACTCCTGGACACTGCATCTCTCGACACTTAGGTTACAGACCTCACAGAAGTTGCAACTCCTACACTCAGGATACAGACAACGCACATA
This sequence comes from Lepus europaeus, assembly GCF_033115175.1. Taxonomy (NCBI): domain Eukaryota; kingdom Metazoa; phylum Chordata; class Mammalia; order Lagomorpha; family Leporidae; genus Lepus; species Lepus europaeus. The sequence goes on from NW_026909044.1 coordinate 20,693, forward strand.
TAGCGAGTGGCTAATTACAGTCTACAGAACTCCAGGAAACAGCTAGCTCCTCTCTACACAAAGGATAGAGAACTCCTGGAAACCGCGCCGCTCTACATCCATTTTACAGAAATCCCGAAAGTTGCGTCTGCTACACACACTCAGCATACAAAAAACCCGCATATAGCGAATACCTACTTCTAAGCTACAGAACTCCAGGAAAGAGCTCCTCTCTACACCAAGGACAGAGAACTCCTGGAAACTGCGTCGATCTGCATCCAGGTAACAGAGCTCCCGTAAGCTGTGTCTCCTACACTCAGGCTTCAGAAATCCCATACACTGCGTATGCCTATTGCCAGGCTACAGACCTCTTGGAAACCACTGCTCTCAGCACTCAGATACAGAACTCCGGTAAACTGCGTCTCTCTACATGCAGGTTACAGAATTCCCCGTAAGCATCGTGTGCTCCACTCAGGCTGCAGGACTCCTGGAAACTGTGTCTCTCGATATCCGTGGTACAGAACACCCGTAAGCTGGCTATCCTACACTCAGGGTACAGTAAACCCGCGTATTGTGTATGCCTAATTCCAGGATACGGAAGTCCCGTAAACTGCCTCTCCCTACACCCAGGACACCTAACTCCGCTAAGCTGTGTCTCTCTACATTCAGGGGGCAGAACTCCTGTAAGCTGCATCTCCTACACACAGGATACAGAAAACCCGCACATTGTGAATGCCTAATTCCAGGCTACGGAACTCCCGTAAACAACGTCTCTCTACTCCCAGGATGCAGAACTCCGCTAAACCGCGTCTCTCTACATCCAGGTTACAGAACTCCCTTAAGCTGCGTCTGCTACACTCAGGCTACGGGAATCCCATATACAGCGTATGCCTACTCCAAGGCTGCCGAACTCTTGTAAACTGCTTCTCTCTACACAAGGATACAGACCTCCGGTAAAATGCTTCTCACTACGTTCAGGTGGCAGAACTACCGTAAGCTGCATCTGCTGCACTCAGGATACAGAAAACCCGCTTATGGCGAAAGCCTACTCCCAGGCTTCAGAACTCCCGTAAACAACTTCTCTCTACGCCCAGGATGCACAACTCCAGTAAACTGCATCTCTGTACGTCTAGGTTACAGAACTCCCGTAAGCTGCGCCTGATACACTCAGGCCATAGGAATCCCGTATACAGCGTATGCCTACTCCCAGGCCGCAGAACCCCGGGAAACAGCTTCTCTGTACATTCAACCTACAGAACTCCTGGACACTGCATCTCTCGACACTTAGGTTACAGACCTCACAGAAGTTGCAACTCCTACACTCAGGATACAGACAACGCACATATAGCGAGTGGCTAATTACAGTCTACAGAACTCCAGGAAACAGCTAGCTCCTCTCTACACAAAGGATAGAGAACTCCTGGAAACCGCGCCGCTCTACATCCATTTTACAGAAATCCCGAAAGTTGCGTCTGCTACACACACTCAGCATACAAAAAACCCGCATATAGCGAATACCTACTTCTAAGCTACAGAACTCCAGGAAAGAGCTCCTCTCTACACCAAGGACAGAGAACTCCTGGAAACTGCGTCGATCTGCATCCAGGTAACAGAGCTCCCGTAAGCTGTGTCTCCTACACTCAGGCTTCAGAAATCCCATACACTGCGTATGCCTATTGCCAGGCTACAGACCTCTTGGAAACCACTGCTCTCAGCACTCAGATACAGAACTCCGGTAAACTGCGTCTCTCTACATGCAGGTTACAGAATTCCCCGTAAGCATCGTGTGCTCCACTCAGGCTGCAGGACTCCTGGAAACTGTGTCTCTCGATATCCGTGGTACAGAACACCCGTAAGCTGGCTATCCTACACTCAGGGTACAGTAAACCCGCGTATTGTGTATGCCTAATTCCAGGATACGGAAGTCCCGTAAACTGCCTCTCCCTACACCCAGGACACCTAACTCCGCTAAGCTGTGTCTCTCTACATTCAGGGGGCAGAACTCCTGTAAGCTGCATCTCCTACACACAGGATACAGAAAACCCGCACATTGTGAATGCCTAATTCCAGGCTACAGAACTCCCGTAAACAACGTCTCTCTACTCCCAGGATGCAGAACTCCGCTAAACCGCGTCTCTCTACATCCAGGTTACAGAACTCCCTTAAGCTGCGTCTGCTACACTCAGGCTACGGGAATCCCATATACAGCGTATGCCTACTCCAAGGCTGCCGAACTCTTGTAAACTGCTTCTCTCTACACAAGGATACAGACCTCCGGTAAAATGCTTCTCACTACGTTCAGGTGGCAGAACTACCGTAAGCTGCATCTGCTGCACTCAGGATACAGAAAACCCGCTTATGGCGAAAGCCTACTCCCAGGCTTCAGAACTCCCGTAAACAACTTCTCTCTACGCCCAGGATGCACAACTCCAGTAAACTGCATCTCTGTACGTCTAGGTTACAGAACTCCCGTAAGCTGCGTCTGATACACTCAGGCCATAGGAATCCCCTATACAGCGTATGCCTACTCCCAGGCCGCAGAACCCCGGGAAACAGCTTCTCTGTACATTCAACCTACAGAACTCCTGGACACTGCATCTCTCGACACTTAGGTTACAGACCTCACAGAAGTTGCAACTCCTACACTCAGGATACAGACAACGCACATATAGCGAGTGGCTAATTACAGTCTACAGAACTCCAGGAAACAGCTAGCTCCTCTCTACACAAAGGATAGAGAACTCCTGGAAACCGCGCCGCTCTACATCCATTTTACAGAAATCCCGAAAGTTGCGTCTGCTACACACACTCAGCATACAAAAAACCCGCATATAGCGAATACCTACTTCTAAGCTACAGAACTCCAGGAAAGAGCTCCTCTCTACACCAAGGACAGAGAACTCCTGGAAACTGCGTCGATCTGCATCCAGGTAACAGAGCTCCCGTAAGCTGCGTCTCCTACACTCAGGCTTCAGAAATCCCATGCACTGCGTATGCCTATTGCCAGGCTACAGACCTCTTGGAAACCACTGCTCTCAGCACTCAGATACAGAACTCCGGTAAACTGCATCTCTCTACATGCAGGTTACAGAATTCCCCGTAAGCATCGTGTGCTCCACTCAGGCTGCAGGACTCCTGGAAACTGTGTCTCTCGATATCCGTGGTACAGAACACCCGTAAGCTGGCTATCCTACACTCAGGGTACAGTAAACCCGCGTATTGTGTATGCCTAATTCCAGGATACGGAAGTCCCGTAAACTGCTTCTCCCTACACCCAGGATACCTAACTCCGCTAAGCTGTGTCTCTCTACATTCAGGGGGCAGACTCCTGTAAGCTGCATCTCCTACACACAGGATACAGAAAACCCGCACATTGTGAATGCCTAATTCCAGGCTACGGAACTCCCGTAAACAACGTCTCTCTACTCCCAGGATGCAGAACTCCGCTAAACCGCGTCTCTCTACATCCAGGTTACAGAACTCCCTTAAGCTGCGTCTGCTACACTCAGGCTACGGGAATCCCATATACAGCGTATGCCTACTCCAAGGCTGCCGAACTCTTGTAAACTGCTTCTCTCTACACAAGGATACAGACCTCCGGTAAAATGCTTCTCACTACGTTCAGGTGGCAGAACTACCGTAAGCTGCATCTGCTGCACTCAGGATACAGAAAACCCGCTTATGGCGAAAGCCTACTCCCAGGCTTCAGAACTCCCGTAAACAACTTCTCTCTACGCCCAGGATGCACAACTCCAGTAAACTGCATCTCTGTACGTCTAGGTTACAGAACTCCCGTAAGCTGCGTCTGATACACTCAGGCCATAGGAATCCCCTATACAGCGTATGCCTACTCCCAGGCCGCAGAACCCCGGGAAACAGCTTCTCTGTACATTCAACCTACAGAACTCCTGGACACTGCATCTCTCGACACTTAGGTTACAGACCTCACAGAAGTTGCAACTCCTACACTCAGGATACAGACAACGCACATATAGCGAGTGGCTAATTACAGTCTACAGAACTCCAGGAAACAGCTAGCTCCTCTCTACACAAAGGATAGAGAACTCCTGGAAACCGCGCCGCTCTACATCCATTTTACAGAAATCCCGAAAGTTGCGTCTGCTACACACACTCAGCATACAAAAAACCCGCATATAGCGAATACCTACTTCTAAGCTACAGAACTCCAGGAAAGAGCTCCTCTCTACACCAAGGACAGAGAACTCCTGGAAACTGCGTCGATCTGCATCCAGGTAACAGAGCTCCCGTAAGCTGCGTCTCCTACACTCAGGCTTCAGAAATCCCATGCACTGCGTATGCCTATTGCCAGGCTACAGACCTCTTGGAAACCACTGCTCTCAGCACTCAGATACAGAACTCCGGTAAACTGCATCTCTCTACATGCAGGTTACAGAATTCCCCGTAAGCATCGTGTGCTCCACTCAGGCTGCAGGACTCCTGGAAACTGTGTCTCTCGATATCCGTGGTACAGAACACCCGTAAGCTGGCTATCCTACACTCAGGGTACAGTAAACCCGCGTATTGTGTATGCCTAATTCCAGGATACGGAAGTCCCGTAAACTGCTTCTCCCTACACCCAGGATACCTAACTCCGCTAAGCTGTGTCTCTCTACATTCAGGGGGCAGACTCCTGTAAGCTGCATCTCCTACACACAGGATACAGAAAACCCGCACATTGTGAATGCCTAATTCCAGGCTACGGAACTCCCGTAAACAACGTCTCTCTACTCCCAGGATGCAGAACTCCGCTAAACCGCGTCTCTCTACATCCAGGTTACAGAACTCCCTTAAGCTGCGTCTGCTACACTCAGGCTACGGGAATCCCATATACAGCGTATGCCTACTCCAAGGCTGCCGAACTCTTGTAAACTGCTTCTCTCTACACAAGGATACAGACCTCCGGTAAAATGCTTCTCACTACGTTCAGGTGGCAGAACTACCGTAAGCTGCATCTGCTGCACTCAGGATACAGAAAACCCGCTTATGGCGAAAGCCTACTCCCAGGCTTCAGAACTCCTGTAAACAACTTCTCTCTACGCCCAGGATGCACAACTCCAGTAAACTGCATCTCTGTACGTCTAGGTTACAGAACTCCCGTAAGCTGCGTCTGATACACTCAGGCCATAGGAATCCCCTATACAGCGTATGCCTACTCCCAGGCCGCAGAACCCCGGGAAACAGCTTCTCTGTACATTCAACCTACAGAACTCCTGGACACTGCATCTCTCGACACTTAGGTTACAGACCTCACAGAAGTTGCAACTCCTACACTCAGGATACAGACAACGCACATATAGCGAGTGGCTAATTACAGTCTACAGAACTCCAGGAAACAGCTAGCTCCTCTCTACACAAAGGATAGAGAACTCCTGGAAACCGCGCCGCTCTACATCCATTTTACAGAAATCCCGAAAGTTGCGTCTGCTACACACACTCAGCATACAAAAAACCCGCATATAGCGAATACCTACTTCTAAGCTACAGAACTCCAGGAAAGAGCTCCTCTCTACACCAAGGACAGAGAACTCCTGGAAACTGCGTCGATCTGCATCCAGGTAACAGAGCTCCCGTAAGCTGTGTCTCCTACACTCAGGCTTCAGAAATCCCATACACTGCGTATGCCTATTGCCAGGCTACAGACCTCTTGGAAACCACTGCTCTCAGCACTCAGATACAGAACTCCGGTAAACTGCGTCTCTCTACATGCAGGTTACAGAATTCCCCGTAAGCATCGTGTGCTCCACTCAGGCTGCAGGACTCCTGGAAACTGTGTCTCTCGATATCCGTGGTACAGAACACCCGTAAGCTGGCTATCCTACACTCAGGGTACAGTAAACCCGCGTATTGTGTATGCCTAATTCCAGGATACGGAAGTCCCGTAAACTGCCTCTCCCTACACCCAGGACACCTAACTCCGCTAAGCTGTGTCTCTCTACATTCAGGGGGCAGAACTCCTGTAAGCTGCATCTCCTACACACAGGATACAGAAAACCCGCACATTGTGAATGCCTAATTCCAGGCTACGGAACTCCCGTAAACAACGTCTCTCTACTCCCAGGATGCAGAACTCCGCTAAACCGCGTCTCTCTACATCCAGGTTACAGAACTCCCTTAAGCTGCGTCTGCTACACTCAGGCTACGGGAATCCCATATACAGCGTATGCCTACTCCAAGGCTGCCGAACTCTTGTAAACTGCTTCTCTCTACACAAGGATACAGACCTCCGGTAAAATGCTTCTCACTACGTTCAGGTGGCAGAACTACCGTAAGCTGCATCTGCTGCACTCAGGATACAGAAAACCCGCTTATGGCGAAAGCCTACTCCCAGGCTTCAGAACTCCCGTAAACAACTTCTCTCTACGCCCAGGATGCACAACTCCAGTAAACTGCATCTCTGTACGTCTAGGTTACAGAACTCCCGTAAGCTGCGTCTGATACACTCAGGCCATAGGAATCCCCTATACAGCGTATGCCTACTCCCAGGCCGCAGAACCCCGGGAAACAGCTTCTCTGTACATTCAACCTACAGAACTCCTGGACACTGCATCTCTCGACACTTAGGTTACAGACCTCACAGAAGTTGCAACTCCTACACTCAGGATACAGACAACGCACATATAGCGAGTGGCTAATTACAGTCTACAGAACTCCAGGAAACAGCTAGCTCCTCTCTACACAAAGGATAGAGAACTCCTGGAAACCGCGCCGCTCTACATCCATTTTACAGAAATCCCGAAAGTTGCGTCTGCTACACACACTCAGCATACAAAAAACCCGCATATAGCGAATACCTACTTCTAAGCTACAGAACTCCAGGAAAGAGCTCCTCTCTACACCAAGGACAGAGAACTCCTGGAAACTGCGTCGATCTGCATCCAGGTAACAGAGCTCCCGTAAGCTGCGTCTCCTACACTCAGGCTTCAGAAATCCCATGCACTGCGTATGCCTATTGCCAGGCTACAGACCTCTTGGAAACCACTGCTCTCAGCACTCAGATACAGAACTCCGGTAAACTGCATCTCTCTACATGCAGGTTACAGAATTCCCCGTAAGCATCGTGTGCTCCACTCAGGCTGCAGGACTCCTGGAAACTGTGTCTCTCGATATCCGTGGTACAGAACACCCGTAAGCTGGCTATCCTACACTCAGGGTACAGTAAACCCGCGTATTTTCTATGCCTAATTCCAGGATACAGAAGTCCCGTAAACTGCTTCTCCCTACACCCAGGATACCTAACTCCGCTAAGCTGTGTCTCTCTACATTCAGGGGGCAGACTCCTGTAAGCTGCATCTCCTACACACAGGATACAGAAAACCCGCACATTGTGAATGCCTAATTCCAGGCTACGGAACTCCCGTAAACAACGTCTCTCTACTCCCAGGATGCAGAACTCCGCTAAACCGCGTCTCTCTACATCCAGGTTACAGAACTCCCTTAAGCTGCGTCTGCTACACTCAGGCTACGGGAATCCCATATACAGCGTATGCCTACTCCAAGGCTGCCGAACTCTTGTAAACTGCTTCTCTCTACACAAGGATACAGACCTCCGGTAAAATGCTTCTCACTACGTTCAGGTGGCAGAACTACCGTAAGCTGCATCTGCTGCACTCAGGATACAGAAAACCCGCTTATGGCGAAAGCCTACTCCCAGGCTTCAGAACTCCCGTAAACAACTTCTCTCTACGCCCAGGATGCACAACTCCAGTAAACTGCATCTCTGTACGTCTAGGTTACAGAACTCCCGTAAGCTGCGTCTGATACACTCAGGCCATAGGAATCCCCTATACAGCGTATGCCTACTCCCAGGCCGCAGAACCCCGGGAAACAGCTTCTCTGTACATTCAACCTACAGAACTCCTGGACACTGCATCTCTCGACACTTAGGTTACAGACCTCACAGAAGTTGCAACTCCTACACTCAGGATACAGACAACGCACATATAGCGAGTGGCTAATTACAGTCTACAGAACTCCAGGAAACAGCTAGCTCCTCTCTACACAAAGGATAGAGAACTCCTGGAAACCGCGCCGCTCTACATCCATTTTACAGAAATCCCGAAAGTTGCGTCTGCTACACACACTCAGCATACAAAAAACCCGCATATAGCGAATACCTACTTCTAAGCTACAGAACTCCAGGAAAGAGCTCCTCTCTACACCAAGGACAGAGAACTCCTGGAAACTGCGTCGATCTGCATCCAGGTAACAGAGCTCCCGTAAGCTGTGTCTCCTACACTCAGGCTTCAGAAATCCCATACACTGCGTATGCCTATTGCCAGGCTACAGACCTCTTGGAAACCACTGCTCTCAGCACTCAGATACAGAACTCCGGTAAACTGCGTCTCTCTACATGCAGGTTACAGAATTCCCCGTAAGCATCGTGTGCTCCACTCAGGCTGCAGGACTCCTGGAAACTGTGTCTCTCGATATCCGTGGTACAGAACACCCGTAAGCTGGCTATCCTACACTCAGGGTACAGTAAACCCGCGTATTGTGTATGCCTAATTCCAGGATACGGAAGTCCCGTAAACTGCCTCTCCCTACACCCAGGACACCTAACTCCGCTAAGCTGTGTCTCTCTACATTCAGGGGGCAGAACTCCTGTAAGCTGCATCTCCTACACACAGGATACAGAAAACCCGCACATTGTGAATGCCTAATTCCAGGCTACGGAACTCCCGTAAACAACGTCTCTCTACTCCCAGGATGCAGAACTCCGCTAAACCGCGTCTCTCTACATCCAGGTTACAGAACTCCCTTAAGCTGCGTCTGCTACACTCAGGCTACGGGAATCCCATATACAGCGTATGCCTACTCCAAGGCTGCCGAACTCTTGTAAACTGCTTCTCTCTACACAAGGATACAGACCTCCGGTAAAATGCTTCTCACTACGTTCAGGTGGCAGAACTACCGTAAGCTGCATCTGCTGCACTCAGGATACAGAAAACCCGCTTATGGCGAAAGCCTACTCCCAGGCTTCAGAACTCCCGTAAACAACTTCTCTCTACGCCCAGGATGCACAACTCCAGTAAACTGCATCTCTGTACGTCTAGGTTACAGAACTCCCGTAAGCTGCGCCTGATACACTCAGGCCATAGGAATCCCGTATACAGCGTATGCCTACTCCCAGGCCGCAGAACCCCGGGAAACAGCTTCTCTGTACATTCAACCTACAGAACTCCTGGACACTGCATCTCTCGACACTTAGGTTACAGACCTCACAGAAGTTGCAACTCCTACACTCAGGATACAGACAACGCACATATAGCGAGTGGCTAATTACAGTCTACAGAACTCCAGGAAACAGCTAGCTCCTCTCTACACAAAGGATAGAGAACTCCTGGAAACCGCGCCGCTCTACATCCATTTTACAGAAATCCCGAAAGTTGTGTCTGCTACACACACTCAGCATACAAAAAACCCGCATATAGCGAATACCTACTTCTAAGCTACAGAACTCCAGGAAAGAGCTCCTCTCTACACCAAGGACAGAGAACTCCTGGAAACTGCGTCGATCTGCATCCAGGTAACAGAGCTCCCGTAAGCTGCGTCTCCTACACTCAGGCTTCAGAAATCCCATACACTGCGTATGCCTATTGCCAGGCTACAGACCTCTTGGAAACCACTGCTCTCAGCACTCAGATACAGAACTCCGGTAAACTGCGTCTCTCTACATGCAGGTTACAGAATTCCCCGTAAGCATCGTGTGCTCCACTCAGGCTGCAGGACTCCTGGAAACTGTGTCTCTCGATATCCGTGGTACAGAACACCCGTAAGCTGGCTATCCTACACTCAGGGTACAGTAAACCCGCGTATTGTGTATGCCTAATTCCAGGATACGGAAGTCCCGTAAACTGCCTCTCCCTACACCCAGGACACCTAACTCCACTAAGCTGTGTCTCTCTACATTCAGGGGGCAGAACTCCTGTAAGCTGCATCTCCTACACACAGGATACAGAAAACCCGCACATTGTGAATGCCTAATTCCAGGCTACAGAACTCCCGTAAACAACGTCTCTCTACTCCCAGGATGCAGAACTCCGCTAAACCGCGTCTCTCTACATCCAGGTTACAGAACTCCCTTAAGCTGCGTCTGCTACACTCAGGCTACGGGAATCCCATATACAGCGTATGCCTACTCCAAGGCTGCCGAACTCTTGTAAACTGCTTCTCTCTACACAAGGATACAGACCTCCGGTAAAATGCTTCTCACTACGTTCAGGTGGCAGAACTACCGTAAGCTGCATCTGCTGCATTCAGGATACAGAAAACCCGCTTATGGCGAAAGCCTACTCCCAGGCTTCAGAACTCCCGTAAACAACTTCTCTCTACGCCCAGGATGCACAACTCCAGTAAACTGCATCTCTGTACGTCTAGGTTACAGAACTCCCGTAAGCTGCGCCTGATACACTCAGGCCATAGGAATCCCGTATACAGCGTATGCCTACTCCCAGGCCGCAGAACCCCGGGAAACAGCTTCTCTGTACATTCAACCTACAGAACTCCTGGACACTGCATCTCTCGACACTTAGGTTACAGACCTCACAGAAGTTGCAACTCCTACACTCAGGATACAGACAACGCACATATAGCGAGTGGCTAATTACAGTCTACAGAACTCCAGGAAACAGCTAGCTCCTCTCTACACAAAGGATAGAGAACTCCTGGAAACCGCGCCGCTCTACATCCATTTTACAGAAATCCCGAAAGTTGTGTCTGCTACACACACTCAGCATACAAAAAACCCGCATATAGCGAATACCTACTTCTAAGCTACAGAACTCCAGGAAAGAGCTCCTCTCTACACCAAGGACAGAGAACTCCTGGAAACTGCGTCGATCTGCATCCAGGTAACAGAGCTCCCGTAAGCTGCGTCTCCTACACTCAGGCTTCAGAAATCCCATACACTGCGTATGCCTATTGCCAGGCTACAGACCTCTTGGAAACCACTGCTCTCAGCACTCAGATACAGAACTCCGGTAAACTGCGTCTCTCTACATGCAGGTTACAGAATTCCCCGTAAGCATCGTGTGCTCCACTCAGGCTGCAGGACTCCTGGAAACTGTGTCTCTCGATATCCGTGGTACAGAACACCCGTAAGCTGGCTATCCTACACTCAGGGTACAGTAAACCCGCGTATTGTGTATGCCTAATTCCAGGATACGGAAGTCCCGTAAACTGCCTCTCCCTACACCCAGGACACCTAACTCCACTAAGCTGTGTCTCTCTACATTCAGGGGGCAGAACTCCTGTAAGCTGCATCTCCTACACACAGGATACAGAAAACCCGCACATTGTGAATGCCTAATTCCAGGCTACAGAACTCCCGTAAACAACGTCTCTCTACTCCCAGGATGCAGAACTCCGCTAAACCGCGTCTCTCTACATCCAGGTTACAGAACTCCCTTAAGCTGCGTCTGCTACACTCAGGCTACGGGAATCCCATATACAGCGTATGCCTACTCCAAGGCTGCCGAACTCTTGTAAACTGCTTCTCTCTACACAAGGATACAGACCTCCGGTAAAATGCTTCTCACTACGTTCAGGTGGCAGAACTACCGTAAGCTGCATCTGCTGCATTCAGGATACAGAAAACCCGCTTATGGCGAAAGCCTACTCCCAGGCTTCAGAACTCCCGTAAACAACTTCTCTCTACGCCCAGGATGCACAACTCCAGTAAACTGCATCTCTGTACGTCTAGGTTACAGAACTCCCGTAAGCTGCGCCTGATACACTCAGGCCATAGGAATCCCGTATACAGCGTATGCCTACTCCCAGGCCGCAGAACCCCGGGAAACAGCTTCTCTGTACATTCAACCTACAGAACTCCTGGACACTGCATCTCTCGACACTTAGGTTACAGACCTCACAGAAGTTGCAACTCCTACACTCAGGATACAGACAACGCACATATAGCAAGTGGCTAATTACAGTCTACAGAACTCCAGGAAACAGCTAGCTCCTCTCTACACAAAGGATAGAGAACTCCTGGAAACCGCGCCGCTCTACATCCATTTTACAGAAATCCCGAAAGTTGCGTCTGCTACACACACTCAGCATACAAAAAACCCACATATAGCGAATACCTACTTCTAAGCTACAGAACTCCAGGAAAGAGCTCCTCTCTACACCAAGGACAGAGAACTCCTGGAAACTGCGTCGATCTGCATCCAGGTAACAGAGCTCCCGTAAGCTGTGTCTCCTACACTCAGGCTTCAGAAATCCCATACACTGCGTATGCCTATTGCCAGGCTACAGACCTCTTGGAAACCACTGCTCTCAGCACTCAGATACAGAACTCCGGTAAACTGCGTCTCTCTACATGCAGGTTACAGAATTCCCCGTAAGCATCGTGTGCTCCACTCAGGCTGCAGGACTCCTGGAAACTGTGTCTCTCGATATCCGTGGTACAGAACACCCGTAAGCTGGCTATCCTACACTCAGGGTACAGTAAACCCGCGTATTGTGTATGCCTAATTCCAGGATACGGAAGTCCCGTAAACTGCCTCTCCCTACACCCAGGACACCTAACTCCACTAAGCTGTGTCTCTCTACATTCAGGGGGCAGAACTCCTGTAAGCTGCATCTCCTACACACAGGATACAGAAAACCCGCACATTGTGAATGCCTAATTCCAGGCTACAGAACTCCCGTAAACAACGTCTCTCTACTCCCAGGATGCAGAACTCCGCTAAACCGCGTCTCTCTACATCCAGGTTACAGAACTCCCTTAAGCTGCGTCTGCTACACTCAGGCTACGGGAATCCCATATACAGCGTATGCCTACTCCAAGGCTGCCGAACTCTTGTAAACTGCTTCTCTCTACACAAGGATACAGACCTCCGGTAAAATGCTTCTCACTACGTTCAGGTGGCAGAACTACCGTAAGCTGCATCTGCTGCACTCAGGATACAGAAAACCCGCTTATGGCGAAAGCCTACTCCCAGGCTTCAGAACTCCCGTAAACAACTTCTCTCTACGCCCAGGATGCACAACTCCAGTAAACTGCATCTCTGTACGTCTAGGTTACAGAACTCCCGTAAGCTGCGCCTGATACACTCAGGCCATAGGAATCCCGTATACAGCGTATGCCTACTCCCAGGCCGCAGAACCCCGGGAAACAGCTTCTCTGTACATTCAACCTACAGAACTCCTGGACACTGCATCTCTCGACACTTAGGTTACAGACCTCACAGAAGTTGCAACTCCTACACTCAGGATACAGACAACGCACATATAGCGAGTGGCTAATTACAGTCTACAGAACTCCAGGAAACAGCTAGCTCCTCTCTACACAAAGGATAGAGAACTCCTGGAAACCGCGCCGCTCTACATCCATTTTACAGAAATCCCGAAAGTTGCGTCTGCTACACACACTCAGCATACAAAAACCCCCATATAGCGAATACCTACATCTAAGCTACAGAACTCCAGGAAAGAGCTCCTCTCTACACCAAGGACAGAGAACTCCTGGAAACTGCGTCGATCTGCATCCAGGTAACAGAGCTCCCGTAAGCTGCGTCTCCTACACTCAGGCTTCAGAAATCCCATGCACTGCGTATGCCTATTGCCAGGCTACAGACCTCTTGGAAACCACTGCTCTCAGCACTCAGATACAGAACTCCGGTAAACTGCATCTCTCTACATGCAGGTTACAGAATTCCCCGTAAGCATCGTGTGCTCCACTCAGGCTGCAGGACTCCTGGAAACTGTGTCTCTCGATATCCGTGGTACAGAACACCCGTAAGCTGGCTATCCTACACTCAGGGTACAGTAAACCCGCGTATTGTGTATACCTAATTCCAGGATACGGAAGTCCCGTAAACTGCTTCTCCCTACACCCAGGATACCTAACTCCGCTAAGCTGTGTCTCTCTACATTCAGGGGGCAGACTCCTGTAAGCTGCATCTCCTACACACAGGATACAGAAAACCCGCACATTGTGAATGCCTAATTCCAGGCTACAGAACTCCCGTAAACAACGTCTCTCTACTCCCAGGATGCAGAACTCCGCTAAACCGCGTCTCTCTACATCCAGGTTACAGAACTACCTTTAATCTGCGTCTGCTACACTCAGGCAACGGGAATCCTATATACAGCGTATGCCTACTCCAAGGCTGCCGAACTCTTGTAAACTGCTTCTCTCTACACAAGGATACAGACCTCCGGTAAAATGCTTCTCACTACGTTCAGGTGGCAGAACTACCGTAAGCTGCATCTGCTGCACTCAGGATACAGAAAACCCGCTTATGGCGAAAGCCTACTCCCAGGCTTCAGAACTCCCGTAAACAACTTCTCTCTACGCCCAGGATGCACAACTCCAGTAAACTGCATCTCTGTACGTCTAGGTTACAGAACTCCCGTAAGCTGCGCCTGATACACTCAGGCCATAGGAATCCCCTATACAGCGTATGCCTACTCCCAGGCCGCAGAACCCCGGGAAACAGCTTCTCTGTACATTCAACCTACAGAACTCCTGGACACTGCATCTCTCGACACTTAGGTTACAGACCTCACAGAAGTTGCAACTCCTACACTCAGGATACAGACAACGCACATATAGCGAGTGGCTAATTACAGTCTACAGAACTCCAGGAAACAGCTAGCTCCTCTCTACACAAAGGATAGAGAACTCCTGGAAACCGCGCCGCTCTACATCCATTTTACAGAAATCCCGAAAGTTGCGTCTGCTACACACACTCAGCATACAAAAAACCCGCATATAGCGAATACCTACTTCTAAGCTACAGAACTCCAGGAAAGAGCTCCTCTCTACACCAAGGACAGAGAACTCCTGGAAACTGCGTCGATCTGCATCCAGGTAACAGAGCTCCCGTAAGCTGTGTCTCCTACACTCAGGCTTCAGAAATCCCATACACTGCGTATGCCTATTGCCAGGCTACAGACCTCTTGGAAACCACTGCTCTCAGCACTCAGATACAGAACTCCGGTAAACTGCGTCTCTCTACATGCAGGTTACAGAATTCCCCGTAAGCATCGTGTGCTCCACTCAGGCTGCAGGACTCCTGGAAACTGTGTCTCTCGATATCCGTGGTACAGAACACCCGTAAGCTGGCTATCCTACACTCAGGGTACAGTAAACCCGCGTATTGTGTATGCCTAATTCCAGGATATGGAAGTCCCGTAAACTGCCTCTCCCTACACCCAGGACACCTAACTCCACTAAGCTGTGTCTCTCTACATTCAGGGGGCAGAACTCCTGTAAGCTGCATCTCCTACACACAGGATACAGAAAACCCGCACATTGTGAATGCCTAATTCCAGGCTACAGAACTCCCGTAAACAACGTCTCTCTACTCCCAGGATGCAGAACTCCGCTAAACCGCGTCTCTCTACATCCAGGTTACAGAACTCCCTTAAGCTGCGTCTGCTACACTCAGGCTATGGGAATCCCATATACAGCGTATGCCTAATCCAAGGCTGCCGAACTCTTGTAAACTGCTTCTCTCTACACAAGGATACAGACCTCCGGTAAAATGCTTCTCACTACGTTCAGGTGGCAGAACTACCGTAAGCTGCATCTGCTGCACTCAGGATACAGAAAACCCGCTTATGGCGAAAGCCTACTCCCAGGCTTCAGAACTCCCGTAAACAACTTCTCTCTACGCCCAGGATGCACAACTCCAGTAAACTGCATCTCTGTACGTCTAGGTTACAGAACTCCCGTAAGCTGCGCCTGATACACTCAGGCCATAGGAATCCCCTATACAGCGTATGCCTACTCCCAGGCCGCAGAACCCCGGGAAACAGCTTCTCTGTACATTCAACCTACAGAACTCCTGGACACTGCATCTCTCGACACTTAGGTTACAGACCTCACAGAAGTTGCAACTCCTACACTCAGGATACAGACAACGCACATATAGCGAGTGGCTAATTACAGTCTACAGAACTCCAGGAAACAGCTAGCTCCTCTCTACACAAAGGATAGAGAACTCCTGGAAACCGCGCCGCTCTACATCCATTTTACAGAAATCCCGAAAGTTGCGTCTGCTAAACACACTCAGCATACAAAAACCCCCATATAGCGAATACCTACATCTAAGCTACAGAACTCCAGGAAAGAGCTCCTCTCTACACCAAGGACAGAGAACTCCTGGAAACTGCGTCGATCTGCATCCAGGTAACAGAGCTCCCGTAAGCTGCGTCTCCTACACTCAGGCTTCAGAAATCCCATGCACTGCGTATGCCTATTGCCAGGCTACAGACCTCTTGGAAACCACTGCTCTCAGCACTCAGATACAGAACTCCGGTAAACTGCATCTCTCTACATGCAGGTTACAGAATTCCCCGTAAGCATCGTGTGCTCCACTCAGGCTGCAGGACTCCTGGAAACTGTGTCTCTCGATATCCGTGGTACAGAACACCCGTAAGCTGGCTATCCTACACTCAGGGTACAGTAAACCCGCGTATTGTGTATGCCTAATTCCAGGATACGGAAGTCCCTTAAACTGCTTCTCCCTACACCCAGGATACCTAACTCCGCTAAGCTGTGTCTCTCTACATTCAGGGGGCAGACTCCTGTAAGCTGCATCTCCTACACACAGGATACAGAAAACCCGCACATTGTGAATGCCTAATTCCAGGCTACAGAACTCCCGTAAACAACGTCTCTCTACTCCCAGGATGCAGAACTCCGCTAAACCGCGTCTCTCTACATCCAGGTTACAGAACTACCTTTAATCTGCGTCTGCTACACTCAGGCTACGGGAATCCCATATACAGCGTATGCCTACTCCAAGGCTGCCGAACTCTTGTAAACTGCTTCTCTCTACACAAGGATACAGACCTCCGGTAAAATGCTTCTCACTACGTTCAGGTGGCAGAACTACCGTAAGCTGCATCTGCTGCACTCAGGATACAGAAAACCCGCTTATGGCGAAAGCCTACTCCCAGGCTTCAGAACTCCCGTAAACAACTTCTCTCTACGCCCAGGATGCACAACTCCAGTAAACTGCATCTCTGTACGTCTAGGTTACAGAACTCCCATAAGCTGCGCCTGATACACTCAGGCCATAGGAATCCCCTATACAGCGTATGCCTACTCCCAGGCCGCAGAACCCCGGGAAACAGCTTCTCTGTACATTCAACCTACAGAACTCCTGGACACTGCATCTCTCGACACTTAGGTTACAGACCTCACAGAAGTTGCAACTCCTACACTCAGGATACAGACAACGCACATATAGCGAGTGGCTAATTACAGTCTACAGAACTCCAGGAAACAGCTAGCTCCTCTCTACACAAAGGATAGAGAACTCCTGGAAACCGCGCCGCTCTACATCCATTTTACAGAAATCCCGAAAGTTGCGTCTGCTACACACACTCAGCATACAAAAAACCCGCATATAGCGAATACCTACTTCTAAGCTACAGAACTCCAGGAAAGAGCTCCTCTCTACACCAAGGACAGAGAACTCCTGGAAACTGCGTCGATCTGCATCCAGGTAACAGAGCTCCCGTAAGCTGCGTCTCCTACACTCAGGCTTCAGAAATCCCATGCACTGCGTATGCCTATTGCCAGGCTACAGACCTCTTGGAAACCACTGCTCTCAGCACTCAGATACAGAACTCCGGTAAACTGCGTCTCTCTACATGCAGGTTACAGAATTCCCCGTAAGCATCGTGTGCTCCACTCAGGCTGCAGGACTCCTGGAAACTGTGTCTCTCGATATCCGTGGTACAGAACACCCGTAAGCTGGCTATCCTACACTCAGGGTACAGTAAACCCGCGTATTGTGTATGCCTAATTCCAGGATACGGAAGTCCCGTAAACTGCCTCTCCCTACACCCAGGACACCTAACTCCGCTAAGCTGTGTCTCTCTACATTCAGGGGGCAGAACTCCTGTAAGCTGCATCTCCTACACACAGGATACAGAAAACCCGCACATTGTGAATGCCTAATTCCAGGCTACGGAACTCCCGTAAACAACGTCTCTCTACTCCCAGGATGCAGGACTCCGCTAAACCGCGTCTCTCTACATCCAGGTTACAGAACTCCCTTAAGCTGCGTCTGCTACACTCAGGCTACGGGAATCCCATATACAGCGTATGCCTACTCCAAGGCTGCCGAACTCTTGTAAACTGCTTCTCTCTACACAAGGATACAGACCTCCGGTAAAATGCTTCTCACTACGTTCAGGTGGCAGAACTACCGTAAGCTGCATCTGCTGCACTCAGGATACAGAAAACCCGCTTATGGCGAAAGCCTACTCCCAGGCTTCAGAACTCCCGTAAACAACTTCTCTCTACGCCCAGGATGCACAACTCCAGTAAACTGCATCTCTGTACGTCTAGGTTACAGAACTCCCGTAAGCTGCGCCTGATACACTCAGGCCATAGGAATCCCCTATACAGCGTATGCCTACTCCCAGGCCGCAGAACCCCGGGAAACAGCTTCTCTGTACATTCAACCTACAGAACTCCTGGACACTGCATCTCTCGACACTTAGGTTACAGACCTCACAGAAGTTGCAACTCCTACACTCAGGATACAGACAACGCACATATAGCGAGTGGCTAATTACAGTCTACAGAACTCCAGGAAACAGCTAGCTCCTCTCTACACAAAGGATAGAGAACTCCTGGAAACCGCGCCGCTCTACATCCATTTTACAGAAATCCCGAAAGTTGCGTCTGCTACACACACTCAGCATACAAAAAACCCGCATATAGCGAATACCTACTTCTAAGCTACAGAACTCCAGGAAAGAGCTCCTCTCTACACCAAGGACAGAGAACTCCTGGAAACTGCGTCGATCTGCATCCAGGTAACAGAGCTCCCGTAAGCTGCGTCTCCTACACTCAGGCTTCAGAAATCCCATGCACTGCGTATGCCTATTGCCAGGCTACAGACCTCTTGGAAACCACTGCTCTCAGCACTCAGATACAGAACTCCGGTAAACTGCGTCTCTCTACATGCAGGTTACAGAATTCCCCGTAAGCATCGTGTGCTCCACTCAGGCTGCAGGACTCCTGGAAACTGTGTCTCTCGATATCCGTGGTACAGAACACCCGTAAGCTGGCTATCCTACACTCAGGGTACAGTAAACCCGCGTATTGTGTATGCCTAATTCCAGGATACGGAAGTCCCGTAAACTGCCTCTCCCTACACCCAGGACACCTAACTCCGCTAAGCTGTGTCTCTCTACATTCAGGGGGCAGAACTCCTGTAAGCTGCATCTCCTACACACAGGATACAGAAAACCCGCACATTGTGAATGCCTAATTCCAGGCTACGGAACTCCCGTAAACAACGTCTCTCTACTCCCAGGATGCAGAACTCCGCTAAACCGCGTCTCTCTACATCCAGGTTACAGAACTCCCTTAAGCTGCGTCTGCTACACTCAGGCTACGGGAATCCCATATACAGCGTATGCCTACTCCAAGGCTGCCGAACTCTTGTAAACTGCTTCTCTCTACACAAGGATACAGACCTCCGGTAAAATGCTTCTCACTACGTTCAGGTGGCAGAACTACCGTAAGCTGCATCTGCTGCACTCAGGATACAGAAAACCCGCTTATGGCGAAAGCCTACTCCCAGGCTTCAGAACTCCCGTAAACAACTTCTCTCTACGCCCAGGATGCACAACTCCAGTAAACTGCATCTCTGTACGTCTAGGTTACAGAACTCCCGTAAGCTGCGCCTGATACACTCAGGCCATAGGAATCCCGTATACAGCGTATGCCTACTCCCAGGCCGCAGAACCCCGGGAAACAGCTTCTCTGTACATTCAACCTACAGAACTCCTGGACACTGCATCTCTCGACACTTAGGTTACAGACCTCACAGAAGTTGCAACTCCTACACTCAGGATACAGACAACGCACATATAGCGAGTGGCTAATTACAGTCTACAGAACTCCAGGAAACAGCTAGCTCCTCTCTACACAAAGGATAGAGAACTCCTGGAAACCGCGCCGCTCTACATCCATTTTACAGAAATCCCGAAAGTTGCTTCTGCTACACACACTCAGCATACAAAAAACCCGCATATAGCGAATACCTACTTCTAAGCTACAGAACTCCAGGAAAGAGCTCCTCTCTACACCAAGGACAGAGAACTCCTGGAAACTGCGTCGATCTGCATCCAGGTAACAGAGCTCCCGTAAGCTGCGTCTCCTTCACTCAGGCTTCAGAAATCCCATGCACTGCGTATGCCTATTGCCAGGCTACAGACCTCTTGGAAACCACTGCTCTCAGCACTCAGATACAGAACTCCGGTAAACTGCGTCTCTCTACATGCAGGTTACAGAATTCCCCGTAAGCATCGTGTGCTCCACTCAGGCTGCAGGACTCCTGGAAACTGTGTCTCTCGATATCCGTGGTACAGAACACCCGTAAGCTGGCTATCCTACACTCAGGGTACAGTAAACCCGCGTATTGTGTATGCCTAATTCCAGGATACGGAAGTCCCGTAAACTGCCTCTCCCTACACCCAGGACACCTAACTCCGCTAAGCTGTGTCTCTCTACATTCAGGGGGCAGAACTCCTGTAAGCTGCATCTCCTACACACAGGATACAGAAAACCCGCACATTGTGAATGCCTAATTCCAGGCTACAGAACTCCCGTAAACAACGTCTCTCTACTCCCAGGATGCAGAACTCCGCTAAACCGCGTCTCTCTACATCCAGGTTACAGAACTCCCTTAAGCTGCGTCTGCTACACTCAGGCTACGGGAATCCCATATACAGCGTATGCCTACTCCAAGGCTGCCGAACTCTTGTAAACTGCTTCTCTCTACACAAGGATACAGACCTCCGGTAAAATGCTTCTCACTACGTTCAGGTGGCAGAACTACCGTAAGCTGCATCTGCTGCACTCAGGATACAGAAAACCCGCTTATGGCGAAAGCCTACTCCCAGGCTTCAGAACTCCCGTAAACAACTTCTCTCTACGCCCAGGATGCACAACTCCAGTAAACTGCATCTCTGTACGTCTAGGTTACAGAACTCCCGTAAGCTGCGCCTGATACACTCAGGCCATAGGAATCCCGTATACAGCGTATGCCTACTCCCAGGCCGCAGAACCCCGGGAAACAGCTTCTCTGTACATTCAACCTACAGAACTCCTGGACACTGCATCTCTCGACACTTAGGTTACAGACCTCACAGAAGTTGCAACTCCTACACTCAGGATACAGACAACGCACATATAGCGAGTGGCTAATTACAGTCTACAGAACTCCAGGAAACAGCTAGCTCCTCTCTACACAAAGGATAGAGAACTCCTGGAAACCGCGCCCCTCTACATCCATTTTACAGAAATCCCGAAAGTTGCGTCTGCTAAACACACTCAGCATACAAAAACCCCCATATAGCGAATACCTACATCTAAGCTACAGAACTCCAGGAAAGAGCTCCTCTCTACACCAAGGACAGAGAACTCCTGGAAACTGCGTCGATCTGCATCCAGGTAACAGAGCTCCCGTAAGCTGCGTCTCCTACACTCAGGCTTCAGAAATCCCATGCACTGCGTATGCCTATTGCCAGGCTACAGACCTCTTGGAAACCACTGCTCTCAGCACTCAGATACAGAACTCCGGTAAACTGCGTCTCTCTACATGCAGGTTACAGAATTCCCCGTAAGCATCGTGTGCTCCACTCAGGCTGCAGGACTCCTGGAAACTGTGTCTCTCGATATCCGTGGTACAGAACACCCGTAAGCTGGCTATCCTACACTCAGGGTACAGTAAACCCGCGTATTGTGTATGCCTAATTCCAGGATACGGAAGTCCCGTAAACTGCTTCTCCCTACACCCAGGACACCTAACTCCACTAAGCTGTGTCTCTCTACATTCAGGGGGCAGAACTCCTGTAAGCTGCATCTCCTACACACAGGATACAGAAAACCCGCACATTGTGAATGCCTAATTCCAGGCTACAGAACTCCCGTAAACAACGTCTCTCTACTCCCAGGATGCAGAACTCTGCTAAACCGCGTCTCTCTACATCCAGGTTACAGAACTCCCTTAAGCTGCGTCTGCTACACTCAGGCTACGGGAATCCCATATACAGCGTATGCCTACTCCAAGGCTGCCGAACTCTTGTAAACTGCTTCTCTCTACACAAGGATACAGACCTCCGGTAAAATGCTTCTCACTACCTTCAGGTGGCAGAACTACCGTAAGCTGCATCTGCTGCACTCAGGATACAGAAAACCCGCTTATGGCGAAAGCCTACTCCCAGGCTTCAGAACTCCCGTAAACAACTTCTCTCTACGCCCAGGATGCACAACTCCAGTAAACTGCATCTCTGTACGTCTAGGTTACAGAACTCCCGTAAGCTGCGCCTGATACACTCAGGCCATAGGAATCCCGTATACAGCGTATGCCTACTCCCAGGCCGCAGAACCCCGGGAAACAGCTTCTCTGTACATTCAACCTACAGAACTCCTGGACACTGCATCTCTCGACACTTAGGTTACAGACCTCACAGAAGTTGCAACTCCTACACTCAGGATACAGACAACGCACATATAGCGAGTGGCTAATTACAGTCTACAGAACTCCAGGAAACAGCTAGCTCCTCTCTACACAAAGGATAGAGAACTCCTGGAAACCGCGCCGCTCTACATCCATTTTACAGAAATCCCGAAAGTTGCGTCTGCTAAACACACTCAGCATACAAAAACCCCCATATAGCGAATACCTACATCTAAGCTACAGAACTCCAGGAAAGAGCTCCTCTCTACACCAAGGACAGAGAACTCCTGGAAACTGCGTCGATCTGCATCCAGGTAACAGAGCTCCCGTAAGCTGCGTCTCCTACACTCAGGCTTCAGAAATCCCATGCACTGCGTATGCCTATTGCCAGGCTACAGACCTCTTGGAAACCACTGCTCTCAGCACTCAGATACAGAACTCCGGTAAACTGCATCTCTCTACATGCAGGTTACAGAATTCCCCGTAAGCATCGTGTGCTCCACTCAGGCTGCAGGACTCCTGGAAACTGTGTCTCTCGATATCCGTGGTACAGAACACCCGTAAGCTGGCTATCCTACACTCAGGGTACAGTAAACCCGCGTATTGTGTATGCCTAATTCCAGGATACGGAAGTCCCGTAAACTGCTTCTCCCTACACCCAGGACACCTAACTCCACTAAGCTGTGTCTCTCTACATTCAGGGGGCAGAACTCCTGTAAGCTGCATCTCCTACACACAGGATACAGAAAACCCGCACATTGTGAATGCCTAATTCCAGGCTACAGAACTCCCGTAAACAACGTCTCTCTACTCCCAGGATGCAGAACTCTGCTAAACCGCGTCTCTCTACATCCAGGTTACAGAACTCCCTTAAGCTGCGTCTGCTACACTCAGGCTACGGGAATCCCATATACAGCGTATGCCTACTCCAAGGCTGCCGAACTCTTGTAAACTGCTTCTCTCTACACAAGGATACAGACCTCCGGTAAAATGCTTCTCACTACCTTCAGGTGGCAGAACTACCGTAAGCTGCATCTGCTGCACTCAGGATACAGAAAACCCGCTTATGGCGAAAGCCTACTCCCAGGCTTCAGAACTCCCGTAAACAACTTCTCTCTACGCCCAGGATGCACAACTCCAGTAAACTGCATCTCTGTACGTCTAGGTTACAGAACTCCCGTAAGCTGCGCCTGATACACTCAGGCCATAGGAATCCCGTATACAGCGTATGCCTACTCCCAGGCCGCAGAACCCCGGGAAACAGCTTCTCTGTACATTCAACCTACAGAACTCCTGGACACTGCATCTCTCGACACTTAGGTTACAGACCTCACAGAAGTTGCAACTCCTACACTCAGGATACAGACAACGCACATATAGCGAGTGGCTAATTACAGTCTACAGAACTCCAGGAAACAGCTAGCTCCTCTCTACACAAAGGATAGAGAACTCCTGGAAACCGCGCCGCTCTACATCCATTTTACAGAAATCCCGAAAGTTGCGTCTGCTAAACACACTCAGCATACAAAAACCCCCATATAGCGAATACCTACATCTAAGCTACAGAACTCCAGGAAAGAGCTCCTCTCTACACCAAGGACAGAGAACTCCTGGAAACTGCGTCGATCTGCATCCAGGTAACAGAGCTCCCGTAAGCTGCGTCTCCTACACTCAGGCTTCAGAAATCCCATGCACTGCGTATGCCTATTGCCAGGCTACAGACCTCTTGGAAACCACTGCTCTCAGCACTCAGATACAGAACTCCGGTAAACTGCATCTCTCTACATGCAGGTTACAGAATTCCCCGTAAGCATCGTGTGCTCCACTCAGGCTGCAGGACTCCTGGAAACTGTGTCTCTCGATATCCGTGGTACAGAACACCCGTAAGCTGGCTATCCTACACTCAGGGTACAGTAAACCCGCGTATTGTGTATGCCTAATTCCAGGATACGGAAGTCCCGTAAACTGCCTCTCCCTACACCCAGGACACCTAACTCCACTAAGCTGTGTCTCTCTACATTCAGGGGGCAGAACTCCTGTAAGCTGCATCTCCTACACACAGGATACAGAAAACCCGCACATTGTGAATGCCTAATTCCAGGCTACAGAACTCCCGTAAACAACGTCTCTCTACTCCCAGGATGCAGAACTCCGCTAAACCGCGTCTCTCTACATCCAGGTTACAGAACTCCCTTAAGCTGCGTCTGCTACACTCAGGCTACGGGAATCCCATATACAGCGTATGCCTACTCCAAGGCTGCCGAACTCTTGTAAACTGCTTCTCTCTACACAAGGATACAGACCTCCGGTAAAATGCTTCTCACTACGTTCAGGTGGCAGAACTACCGTAAGCTGCATCTGCTGCACTCAGGATACAGAAAACCCACTTATGGCGAAAGCCTACTCCCAGGCTTCAGAACTCCCGTAAACAACTTCTCTCTACGCACAGGATGCACAACTCCAGTAACTGCATCTCTGTACGTCTAGGTTACAGAACTCCCGTAAGCTGCGCCTGATACACTCAGGCCATAGGAATCCCGTATACAGCGTATGCCTACTCCCAGGCCGCAGAACCCCGGGAAACAGCTTCTCTGTACATTCAACCTACAGAACTCCTGGACACTGCATCTCTCGACACTTAGGTTACAGACCTCACAGAAGTTGCAACTCCTACACTCAGGATACAGACAACGCACATATAGCGAGTGGCTAATTACAGTCTACAGAACTCCAGGAAACAGCTAGCTCCTCTCTACACAAAGGATAGAGAACTCCTGGAAACCGCGCCGCTCTACATCCATTTTACAGAAATCCCGAAAGTTGCTTCTGCTACACACACTCAGCATACAAAAAACCCGCATATAGCGAATACCTACTTCTAAGCTACAGAACTCCAGGAAAGAGCTCCTCTCTACACCAAGGACAGAGAACTCCTGGAAACTGCGTCGATCTGCATCCAGGTAACAGAGCTCCCGTAAGCTGCGTCTCCTTCACTCAGGCTTCAGAAATCCCATGCACTGCGTATGCCTATTGCCAGGCTACAGACCTCTTGGAAACCACTGCTCTCAGCACTCAGATACAGAACTCCGGTAAACTGCGTCTCTCTACATGCAGGTTACAGAATTCCCCGTAAGCATCGTGTGCTCCACTCAGGCTGCAGGACTCCTGGAAACTGTGTCTCTCGATATCCGTGGTACAGAACACCCGTAAGCTGGCTATCCTACACTCAGGGTACAGTAAACCCGCGTATTGTGTATGCCTAATTCCAGGATACGGAAGTCCCGTAAACTGCCTCTCCCTACACCCAGGACACCTAACTCCGCTAAGCTGTGTCTCTCTACATTCAGGGGGCAGAACTCCTGTAAGCTGCATCTCCTACACACAGGATACAGAAAACCCGCACATTGTGAATGCCTAATTCCAGGCTACAGAACTCCCGTAAACAACGTCTCTCTACTCCCAGGATGCAGAACTCCGCTAAACCGCGTCTCTCTACATCCAGGTTACAGAACTCCCTTAAGCTGCGTCTGCTACACTCAGGCTACGGGAATCCCATATACAGCGTATGCCTACTCCAAGGCTGCCGAACTCTTGTAAACTGCTTCTCTCTACACAAGGATACAGACCTCCGGTAAAATGCTTCTCACTACGTTCAGGTGGCAGAACTACCGTAAGCTGCATCTGCTGCACTCAGGATACAGAAAACCCGCTTATGGCGAAAGCCTACTCCCAGGCTTCAGAACTCCCGTAAACAACTTCTCTCTACGCCCAGGATGCACAACTCCAGTAAACTGCATCTCTGTACGTCTAGGTTACAGAACTCCCGTAAGCTGCGTCTGATACACTCAGGCCATAGGAATCCCCTATACAGCGTATGCCTACTCCCAGGCCGCAGAACCCCGGGAAACAGCTTCTCTGTACATTCAACCTACAGAACTCCTGGACACTGCATCTCTCGACACTTAGGTTACAGACCTCACAGAAGTTGCAACTCCTACACTCAGGATACAGACAACGCACATATAGCGAGTGGCTAATTACAGTCTACAGAACTCCAGGAAACAGCTAGCTCCTCTCTACACAAAGGATAGAGAACTCCTGGAAACCGCGCCGCTCTACATCCATTTTACAGAAATCCCGAAAGTTGCGTCTGCTAAACACACTCAGCATACAAAAACCCCCATATAGCGAATACCTACATCTAAGCTACAGAACTCCAGGAAAGAGCTCCTCTCTACACCAAGGACAGAGAACTCCTGGAAACTGCGTCGATCTGCATCCAGGTAACAGAGCTCCCGTAAGCTGCGTCTCCTACACTCAGGCTTCAGAAATCCCATGCACTGCGTATGCCTATTGCCAGGCTACAGACCTCTTGGAAACCACTGCTCTCAGCACTCAGATACAGAACTCCGGTAAACTGCATCTCTCTACATGCAGGTTACAGAATTCCCCGTAAGCATCGTGTGCTCCACTCAGGCTGCAGGACTCCTGGAAACTGTGTCTCTCGATATCCGTGGTACAGAACACCCGTAAGCTGGCTATCCTACACTCAGGGTACAGTAAACCCGCGTATTGTGTATGCCTAATTCCAGGATACGGAAGTCCCGTAAACTGCTTCTCCCTACACCCAGGACACCTAACTCCACTAAGCTGTGTCTCTCTACATTCAGGGGGCAGAACTCCTGTAAGCTGCATCTCCTACACACAGGATACAGAAAACCCGCACATTGTGAATGCCTAATTCCAGGCTACAGAACTCCCGTAAACAACGTCTCTCTACTCCCAGGATGCAGAACTCTGCTAAACCGCGTCTCTCTACATCCAGGTTACAGAACTCCCTTAAGCTGCGTCTGCTACACTCAGGCTACGGGAATCCTATATACAGCGTATGCCTACTCCAAGGCTGCCGAACTCTTGTAAACTGCTTCTCTCTACACAAGGATACAGACCTCCGGTAAAATGCTTCTCACTACCTTCAGGTGGCAGAACTACCGTAAGCTGCATCTGCTGCACTCAGGATACAGAAAACCCGCTTATGGCGAAAGCCTACTCCCAGGCTTCAGAACTCCCGTAAACAACTTCTCTCTACGCCCAGGATGCACAACTCCAGTAAACTGCATCTCTGTACGTCTAGGTTACAGAACTCCCGTAAGCTGCGCCTGATACACTCAGGCCATAGGAATCCCGTATACAGCGTATGCCTACTCCCAGGCCGCAGAACCCCGGGAAACAGCTTCTCTGTACATTCAACCTACAGAACTCCTGGACACTGCATCTCTCGACACTTAGGTTACAGACCTCACAGAAGTTGCAACTCCTACACTCAGGATACAGACAACGCACATATAGCGAGTGGCTAATTACAGTCTACAGAACTCCAGGAAACAGCTAGCTCCTCTCTACACAAAGGATAGAGAACTCCTGGAAACCGCGCCGCTCTACATCCATTTTACAGAAATCCCGAAAGTTGCTTCTGCTACACACACTCAGCATACAAAAAACCCGCATATAGCGAATACCTACTTCTAAGCTACAGAACTCCAGGAAAGAGCTCCTCTCTACACCAAGGACAGAGAACTCCTGGAAACTGCGTCGATCTGCATCCAGGTAACAGAGCTCCCGTAAGCTGCGTCTCCTTCACTCAGGCTTCAGAAATCCCATGCACTGCGTATGCCTATTGCCAGGCTACAGACCTCTTGGAAACCACTGCTCTCAGCACTCAGATACAGAACTCCGGTAAACTGCGTCTCTCTACATGCAGGTTACAGAATTCCCCGTAAGCATCGTGTGCTCCACTCAGGCTGCAGGACTCCTGGAAACTGTGTCTCTCGATATCCGTGGTACAGAACACCCGTAAGCTGGCTATCCTACACTCAGGGTACAGTAAACCCGCGTATTGTGTATGCCTAATTCCAGGATACGGAAGTCCCGTAAACTGCCTCTCCCTACACCCAGGACACCTAACTCCGCTAAGCTGTGTCTCTCTACATTCAGGGGGCAGAACTCCTGTAAGCTGCATCTCCTACACACAGGATACAGAAAACCCGCACATTGTGAATGCCTAATTCCAGGCTACAGAACTCCCGTAAACAACGTCTCTCTACTCCCAGGATGCAGAACTCCGCTAAACCGCGTCTCTCTACATCCAGGTTACAGAACTCCCTTAAGCTGCGTCTGCTACACTCAGGCTACGGGAATCCCATATACAGCGTATGCCTACTCCAAGGCTGCCGAACTCTTGTAAACTGCTTCTCTCTACACAAGGATACAGACCTCCGGTAAAATGCTTCTCACTACGTTCAGGTGGCAGAACTACCGTAAGCTGCATCTGCTGCACTCAGGATACAGAAAACCCGCTTATGGCGAAAGCCTACTCCCAGGCTTCAGAACTCCCGTAAACAACTTCTCTCTACGCCCAGGATGCACAACTCCAGTAAACTGCATCTCTGTACGTCTAGGTTACAGAACTCCCGTAAGCTGCGTCTGATACACTCAGGCCATAGGAATCCCCTATACAGCGTATGCCTACTCCCAGGCCGCAGAACCCCGGGAAACAGCTTCTCTGTACATTCAACCTACAGAACTCCTGGACACTGGATCTCTCGACACTTAGGTTACAGACCTCACAGAAGTTGCAACTCCTACTCTCAGGATACAGACAACGCACATATAGCGAGTGGCTAATTACAGTCTACAGAACTCCAGGAAACAGCTAGCTCCTCTCTACACAAAGGATAGAGAACTCCTGGAAACCGCGCCGCTCTACATCCATTTTACAGAAATCCCGAAAGTTGCGTCTGCTAAACACACTCAGCATACAAAAACCCCCATATAGCGAATACCTACATCTAAGCTACAGAACTCCAGGAAAGAGCTCCTCTCTACACCAAGGACAGAGAACTCCTGGAAACTGCGTCGATCTGCATCCAGGTAACAGAGCTCCCGTAAGCTGCGTCTCCTACACTCAGGCTTCAGAAATCCCATGCACTGCGTATGCCTATTGCCAGGCTACAGACCTCTTGGAAACCACTGCTCTCAGCACTCAGATACAGAACTCCGGTAAACTGCATCTCTCTACATGCAGGTTACAGAATTCCCCGTAAGCATCGTGTGCTCCACTCAGGCTGCAGGACTCCTGGAAACTGTGTCTCTCGATATCCGTGGTACAGAACACCCGTAAGCTGGCTATCCTACACTCAGGGTACAGTAAACCCGCGTATTGTGTATGCCTAATTCCAGGATACGGAAGTCCCGTAAACTGCTTCTCCCTACACCCAGGACACCTAACTCCACTAAGCTGTGTCTCTCTACATTCAGGGGGCAGAACTCCTGTAAGCTGCATCTCCTACACACAGGATACAGAAAACCCGCACATTGTGAATGCCTAATTCCAGGCTACAGAACTCCCGTAAACAACGTCTCTCTACTCCCAGGATGCAGAACTCTGCTAAACCGCGTCTCTCTACATCCAGGTTACAGAACTCCCTTAAGCTGCGTCTGCTACACTCAGGCTACGGGAATCCTATATACAGCGTATGCCTACTCCAAGGCTGCCGAACTCTTGTAAACTGCTTCTCTCTACACAAGGATACAGACCTCCGGTAAAATGCTTCTCACTACCTTCAGGTGGCAGAACTACCGTAAGCTGCATCTGCTGCACTCAGGATACAGAAAACCCGCTTATGGCGAAAGCCTACTCCCAGGCTTCAGAACTCCCGTAAACAACTTCTCTCTACGCCCAGGATGCACAACTCCAGTAAACTGCATCTCTGTACGTCTAGGTTACAGAACTCCCGTAAGCTGCGCCTGATACACTCAGGCCATAGGAATCCCGTATACAGCGTATGCCTACTCCCAGGCCGCAGAACCCCGGGAAACAGCTTCTCTGTACATTCAACCTACAGAACTCCTGGACACTGCATCTCTCGACACTTAGGTTACAGACCTCACAGAAGTTGCAACTCCTACACTCAGGATACAGACAACGCACATATAGCGAGTGGCTAATTACAGTCTACAGAACTCCAGGAAACAGCTAGCTCCTCTCTACACAAAGGATAGAGAACTCCTGGAAACCGCGCCGCTCTACATCCATTTTACAGAAATCCCGAAAGTTGCTTCTGCTACACACACTCAGCATACAAAAAACCCGCATATAGCGAATACCTACTTCTAAGCTACAGAACTCCAGGAAAGAGCTCCTCTCTACACCAAGGACAGAGAACTCCTGGAAACTGCGTCGATCTGCATCCAGGTAACAGAGCTCCCGTAAGCTGCGTCTCCTTCACTCAGGCTTCAGAAATCCCATGCACTGCGTATGCCTATTGCCAGGCTACAGACCTCTTGGAAACCACTGCTCTCAGCACTCAGATACAGAACTCCGGTAAACTGCGTCTCTCTACATGCAGGTTACAGAATTCCCCGTAAGCATCGTGTGCTCCACTCAGGCTGCAGGACTCCTGGAAACTGTGTCTCTCGATATCCGTGGTACAGAACACCCGTAAGCTGGCTATCCTACACTCAGGGTACAGTAAACCCGCGTATTGTGTATGCCTAATTCCAGGATACGGAAGTCCCGTAAACTGCCTCTCCCTACACCCAGGACACCTAACTCCGCTAAGCTGTGTCTCTCTACATTCAGGGGGCAGAACTCCTGTAAGCTGCATCTCCTACACACAGGATACAGAAAACCCGCACATTGTGAATGCCTAATTCCAGGCTACAGAACTCCCGTAAACAACGTCTCTCTACTCCCAGGATGCAGAACTCCGCTAAACCGCGTCTCTCTACATCCAGGTTACAGAACTCCCTTAAGCTGCGTCTGCTACACT
This sequence comes from Lepus europaeus, assembly GCF_033115175.1. Lineage (NCBI taxonomy): Eukaryota > Metazoa > Chordata > Mammalia > Lagomorpha > Leporidae > Lepus > Lepus europaeus. The sequence continues at coordinate 51,972 of NW_026909044.1, forward strand.
CAGGCTACGGGAATCCCATATACAGCGTATGCCTACTCCAAGGCTGCCGAACTCTTGTAAACTGCTTCTCTCTACACAAGGATACAGACCTCCGGTAAAATGCTTCTCACTACGTTCAGGTGGCAGAACTACCGTAAGCTGCATCTGCTGCACTCAGGATACAGAAAACCCGCTTATGGCGAAAGCCTACTCCCAGGCTTCAGAACTCCCGTAAACAACTTCTCTCTACGCCCAGGATGCACAACTCCAGTAAACTGCATCTCTGTACGTCTAGGTTACAGAACTCCCGTAAGCTGCGTCTGATACACTCAGGCCATAGGAATCCCCTATACAGCGTATGCCTACTCCCAGGCCGCAGAACCCCGGGAAACAGCTTCTCTGTACATTCAACCTACAGAACTCCTGGACACTGCATCTCTCGACACTTAGGTTACAGACTCCTACTCTCAGGATACAGACAACGCACATATAGCGAGTGGCTAATTACAGTCTACAGAACTCCAGGAAACAGCTAGCTCCTCTCTACACAAAGGATAGAGAACTCCTGGAAACCGCGCCGCTCTACATCCATTTTACAGAAATCCCGAAAGTTGCGTCTGCTAAACACACTCAGCATACAAAAACCCCCATATAGCGAATACCTACATCTAAGCTACAGAACTCCAGGAAAGAGCTCCTCTCTACACCAAGGACAGAGAACTCCTGGAAACTGCGTCGATCTGCATCCAGGTAACAGAGCTCCCGTAAGCTGCGTCTCCTACACTCAGGCTTCAGAAATCCCATGCACTGCGTATGCCTATTGCCAGGCTACAGACCTCTTGGAAACCACTGCTCTCAGCACTCAGATACAGAACTCCGGTAAACTGCATCTCTCTACATGCAGGTTACAGAATTCCCCGTAAGCATCGTGTGCTCCACTCAGGCTGCAGGACTCCTGGAAACTGTGTCTCTCGATATCCGTGGTACAGAACACCCGTAAGCTGGCTATCCTACACTCAGGGTACAGTAAACCCGCGTATTGTGTATGCCTAATTCCAGGATACGGAAGTCCCGTAAACTGCTTCTCCCTACACCCAGGACACCTAACTCCACTAAGCTGTGTCTCTCTACATTCAGGGGGCAGAACTCCTGTAAGCTGCATCTCCTACACACAGGATACAGAAAACCCGCACATTGTGAATGCCTAACTCCAGGCTACAGAACTCCCGTAAACAACGTCTCTCTACTCCCAGGATGCAGAACTCTGCTAAACCGCGTCTCTCTACATCCAGGTTACAGAACTCCCTTAAGCTGCGTCTGCTACACTCAGGCTACGGGAATCCCATATACAGCGTATGCCTACTCCAAGGCTGCCGAACTCTTGTAAACTGCTTCTCTCTACACAAGGATACAGACCTCCGGTAAAATGCTTCTCACTACCTTCAGGTGGCAGAACTACCGTAAGCTGCATCTGCTGCACTCAGGATACAGAAAACCCGCTTATGGCGAAAGCCTACTCCCAGGCTTCAGAACTCCCGTAAACAACTTCTCTCTACGCCCAGGATGCACAACTCCAGTAAACTGCATCTCTGTACGTCTAGGTTACAGAACTCCCGTAAGCTGCGCCTGATACACTCAGGCCATAGGAATCCCGTATACAGCGTATGCCTACTCCCAGGCCGCAGAACCCCGGGAAACAGCTTCTCTGTACATTCAACCTACAGAACTCCTGGACACTGCATCTCTCGACACTTAGGTTACAGACCTCACAGAAGTTGCAACTCCTACACTCAGGATACAGACAACGCACATATAGCGAGTGGCTAATTACAGTCTACAGAACTCCAGGAAACAGCTAGCTCCTCTCTACACAAAGGCTAGAGAACTCCTGGAAACCGCGCCCCTCTACATCCATTTTACAGAAATCCCGAAAGTTGCGTCTGCTACACACACTCAGCATACAAAAAACCCGCATATAGCGAATACCTACTTCTAAGCTACAGAACTCCAGGAAAGAGCTCCTCTCTACACCAAGGACAGAGAACTCCTGGAAACTGCGTCGATCTGCATCCAGGTAACAGAGCTCCCGTAAGCTGCGTCTCCTACACTCAGGCTTCAGAAATCCCATGCACTGCGTATGCCTATTGCCAGGCTACAGACCTCTTGGAAACCACTGCTCTCAGCACTCAGATACAGAACTCCGGTAAACTGCGTCTCTCTACATGCAGGTTACAGAATTCCCCGTAAGCATCGTGTGCTCCACTCAGGCTGCAGGACTCCTGGAAACTGTGTTTCTCGATATCCGTGGTACAGAACACCCGTAAGCTGGCTATCCTACACTCAGGGTACAGTAAACCCGCGTATTGTGTATGCCTAATTCCAGGATACGGAAGTCCCGTAAACTGCCTCTCCCTACACCCAGGACACCTAACTCCACTAAGCTGTGTCTCTCTACATTCAGGGGGCAGAACTCCTGTAAGCTGCATCTCCTACACACAGGATACAGAAAACCCGCACATTGTGAATGCCTAATTCCAGGCTACAGAACTCCCGTAAACAACGTCTCTCTACTCCCAGGATGCAGAACTCCGCTAAACCGCGTCTCTCTACATCCAGGTTACAGAACTCCCTTAAGCTGCGTCTGCTACACTCAGGCTACGGGAATCCCATATACAGCGTATGCCTACTCCAAGGCTGCCGAACTCTTGTAAACTGCTTCTCTCTACACAAGGATACAGACCTCCGGTAAAATGCTTCTCACTACGTTCAGGTGGCAGAACTACCGTAAGCTGCATCTGCTGCACTCAGGATACAGAAAACCCACTTATGGCGAAAGCCTACTCCCAGGCTTCAGAACTCCCGTAAACAACTTCTCTCTACGCCCAGGATGCACAACTCCAGTAACTGCATCTCTGTACGTCTAGGTTACAGAACTCCCGTAAGCTGCGCCTGATACACTCAGGCCATAGGAATCCCGTATACAGCGTATGCCTACTCCCAGGCCGCAGAACCCCGGGAAACAGCTTCTCTGTACATTCAACCTACAGAACTCCTGGACACTGCATCTCTCGACACTTAGGTTACAGACCTCACAGAAGTTGCAACTCCTACACTCAGGATACAGACAACGCACATATAGCGAGTGGCTAATTACAGTCTACAGAACTCCAGGAAACAGCTAGCTCCTCTCTACACAAAGGATAGAGAACTCCTGGAAACCGCGCCGCTCTACATCCATTTTACAGAAATCCCGAAAGTTGCTTCTGCTACACACACTCAGCATACAAAAAACCCGCATATAGCGAATACCTACTTCTAAGCTACAGAACTCCAGGAAAGAGCTCCTCTCTACACCAAGGACAGAGAACTCCTGGAAACTGCGTCGATCTGCATCCAGGTAACAGAGCTCCCGTAAGCTGCGTCTCCTTCACTCAGGCTTCAGAAATCCCATGCACTGCGTATGCCTATTGCCAGGCTACAGACCTCTTGGAAACCACTGCTCTCAGCACTCAGATACAGAACTCCGGTAAACTGCGTCTCTCTACATGCAGGTTACAGAATTCCCCGTAAGCATCGTGTGCTCCACTCAGGCTGCAGGACTCCTGGAAACTGTGTCTCTCGATATCCGTGGTACAGAACACCCGTAAGCTGGCTATCCTACACTCAGGGTACAGTAAACCCGCGTATTGTGTATGCCTAATTCCAGGATACGGAAGTCCCGTAAACTGCCTCTCCCTACACCCAGGACACCTAACTCCGCTAAGCTGTGTCTCTCTACATTCAGGGGGCAGAACTCCTGTAAGCTGCATCTCCTACACACAGGATACAGAAAACCCGCACATTGTGAATGCCTAATTCCAGGCTACGGAACTCCCGTAAACAACGTCTCTCTACTCCCAGGATGCAGAACTCCGCTAAACCGCGTCTCTCTACATCCAGGTTACAGAACTCCCTTAAGCTGCGTCTGCTACACTCAGGCTACGGGAATCCCATATACAGCGTATGCCTACTCCAAGGCTGCCGAACTCTTGTAAACTGCTTCTCTCTACACAAGGATACAGACCTCCGGTAAAATGCTTCTCACTACGTTCAGGTGGCAGAACTACCGTAAGCTGCATCTGCTGCACTCAGGATACAGAAAACCCGCTTATGGCGAAAGCCTACTCCCAGGCTTCAGAACTCCCGTAAACAACTTCTCTCTACGCCCAGGATGCACAACTCCAGTAAACTGCATCTCTGTACGTCTAGGTTACAGAACTCCCGTAAGCTGCGTCTGATACACTCAGGCCATAGGAATCCCCTATACAGCGTATGCCTACTCCCAGGCCGCAGAACCCCGGGAAACAGCTTCTCTGTACATTCAACCTACAGAACTCCTGGACACTGGATCTCTCGACACTTAGGTTACAGACCTCACAGAAGTTGCAACTCCTACACTCAGGATACAGACAACGCACATATAGCGAGTGGCTAATTACAGTCTACAGAACTCCAGGAAACAGCTAGCTCCTCTCTACACAAAGGATAGAGAACTCCTGGAAACCGCGCCGCTCTACATCCATTTTACAGAAATCCCGAAAGTTGCGTCTGCTAAACACACTCAGCATACAAAAACCCCCATATAGCGAATACCTACATCTAAGCTACAGAACTCCAGGAAAGAGCTCCTCTCTACACCAAGGACAGAGAACTCCTGGAAACTGCGTCGATCTGCATCCAGGTAACAGAGCTCCCGTAAGCTGCGTCTCCTACACTCAGGCTTCAGAAATCCCATGCACTGCGTATGCCTATTGCCAGGCTACAGACCTCTTGGAAACCACTGCTCTCAGCACTCAGATACAGAACTCCGGTAAACTGCATCTCTCTACATGCAGGTTACAGAATTCCCCGTAAGCATCGTGTGCTCCACTCAGGCTGCAGGACTCCTGGAAACTGTGTCTCTCGATATCCGTGGTACAGAACACCCGTAAGCTGGCTATCCTACACTCAGGGTACAGTAAACCCGCGTATTGTGTATGCCTAATTCCAGGATACGGAAGTCCCGTAAACTGCTTCTCCCTACACCCAGGACACCTAACTCCACTAAGCTGTGTCTCTCTACATTCAGGGGGCAGAACTCCTGTAAGCTGCATCTCCTACACACAGGATACAGAAAACCCGCACATTGTGAATGCCTAATTCCAGGCTACAGAACTCCCGTAAACAACGTCTCTCTACTCCCAGGATGCAGAACTCCGCTAAACCGCGTCTCTCTACATCCAGGTTACAGAACTCCCTTAAGCTGCGTCTGCTACACTCAGGCTACGGGAATCCCATATACAGCGTATGCCTACTCCAAGGCTGCCGAACTCTTGTAAACTGCTTCTCTCTACACAAGGATACAGACCTCCGGTAAAATGCTTCTCACTACGTTCAGGTGGCAGAACTACCGTAAGCTGCATCTGCTGCACTCAGGATACAGAAAACCCGCTTATGGCGAAAGCCTACTCCCAGGCTTCAGAACTCCCGTAAACAACTTCTCTCTACGCCCAGGATGCACAACTCCAGTAAACTGCATCTCTGTACGTCTAGGTTACAGAACTCCCGTAAGCTGCGTCTGATACACTCAGGCCATAGGAATCCCCTATACAGCGTATGCCTACTCCCAGGCCGCAGAACCCCGGGAAACAGCTTCTCTGTACATTCAACCTACAGAACTCCTGGACACTGCATCTCTCGACACTTAGGTTACAGACTCCTACTCTCAGGATACAGACAACGCACATATAGCGAGTGGCTAATTACAGTCTACAGAACTCCAGGAAACAGCTAGCTCCTCTCTACACAAAGGATAGAGAACTCCTGGAAACCGCGCCGCTCTACATCCATTTTACAGAAATCCCGAAAGTTGCGTCTGCTAAACACACTCAGCATACAAAAACCCCCATATAGCGAATACCTACATCTAAGCTACAGAACTCCAGGAAAGAGCTCCTCTCTACACCAAGGACAGAGAACTCCTGGAAACTGCGTCGATCTGCATCCAGGTAACAGAGCTCCCGTAAGCTGCGTCTCCTACACTCAGGCTTCAGAAATCCCATGCACTGCGTATGCCTATTGCCAGGCTACAGACCTCTTGGAAACCACTGCTCTCAGCACTCAGATACAGAACTCCGGTAAACTGCATCTCTCTACATGCAGGTTACAGAATTCCCCGTAAGCATCGTGTGCTCCACTCAGGCTGCAGGACTCCTGGAAACTGTGTCTCTCGATATCCGTGGTACAGAACACCCGTAAGCTGGCTATCCTACACTCAGGGTACAGTAAACCCGCGTATTGTGTATGCCTAATTCCAGGATACGGAAGTCCCGTAAACTGCTTCTCCCTACACCCAGGACACCTAACTCCACTAAGCTGTGTCTCTCTACATTCAGGGGGCAGAACTCCTGTAAGCTGCATCTCCTACACACAGGATACAGAAAACCCGCACATTGTGAATGCCTAACTCCAGGCTACAGAACTCCCGTAAACAACGTCTCTCTACTCCCAGGATGCAGAACTCTGCTAAACCGCGTCTCTCTACATCCAGGTTACAGAACTCCCTTAAGCTGCGTCTGCTACACTCAGGCTACGGGAATCCCATATACAGCGTATGCCTACTCCAAGGCTGCCGAACTCTTGTAAACTGCTTCTCTCTACACAAGGATACAGACCTCCGGTAAAATGCTTCTCACTACCTTCAGGTGGCAGAACTACCGTAAGCTGCATCTGCTGCACTCAGGATACAGAAAACCCGCTTATGGCGAAAGCCTACTCCCAGGCTTCAGAACTCCCGTAAACAACTTCTCTCTACGCCCAGGATGCACAACTCCAGTAAACTGCATCTCTGTACGTCTAGGTTACAGAACTCCCGTAAGCTGCGCCTGATACACTCAGGCCATAGGAATCCCGTATACAGCGTATGCCTACTCCCAGGCCGCAGAACCCCGGGAAACAGCTTCTCTGTACATTCAACCTACAGAACTCCTGGACACTGCATCTCTCGACACTTAGGTTACAGACCTCACAGAAGTTGCAACTCCTACACTCAGGATACAGACAACGCACATATAGCGAGTGGCTAATTACAGTCTACAGAACTCCAGGAAACAGCTAGCTCCTCTCTACACAAAGGCTAGAGAACTCCTGGAAACCGCGCCCCTCTACATCCATTTTACAGAAATCCCGAAAGTTGCGTCTGCTACACACACTCAGCATACAAAAAACCCGCATATAGCGAATACCTACTTCTAAGCTACAGAACTCCAGGAAAGAGCTCCTCTCTACACCAAGGACAGAGAACTCCTGGAAACTGCGTCGATCTGCATCCAGGTAACAGAGCTCCCGTAAGCTGCGTCTCCTACACTCAGGCTTCAGAAATCCCATGCACTGCGTATGCCTATTGCCAGGCTACAGACCTCTTGGAAACCACTGCTCTCAGCACTCAGATACAGAACTCCGGTAAACTGCGTCTCTCTACATGCAGGTTACAGAATTCCCCGTAAGCATCGTGTGCTCCACTCAGGCTGCAGGACTCCTGGAAACTGTGTTTCTCGATATCCGTGGTACAGAACACCCGTAAGCTGGCTATCCTACACTCAGGGTACAGTAAACCCGCGTATTGTGTATGCCTAATTCCAGGATACGGAAGTCCCGTAAACTGCCTCTCCCTACACCCAGGACACCTAACTCCACTAAGCTGTGTCTCTCTACATTCAGGGGGCAGAACTCCTGTAAGCTGCATCTCCTACACACAGGATACAGAAAACCCGCACATTGTGAATGCCTAATTCCAGGCTACAGAACTCCCGTAAACAACGTCTCTCTACTCCCAGGATGCAGAACTCCGCTAAACCGCGTCTCTCTACATCCAGGTTACAGAACTCCCTTAAGCTGCGTCTGCTACACTCAGGCTACGGGAATCCCATATACAGCGTATGCCTACTCCAAGGCTGCCGAACTCTTGTAAACTGCTTCTCTCTACACAAGGATACAGACCTCCGGTAAAATGCTTCTCACTACGTTCAGGTGGCAGAACTACCGTAAGCTGCATCTGCTGCACTCAGGATACAGAAAACCCACTTATGGCGAAAGCCTACTCCCAGGCTTCAGAACTCCCGTAAACAACTTCTCTCTACGCCCAGGATGCACAACTCCAGTAACTGCATCTCTGTACGTCTAGGTTACAGAACTCCCGTAAGCTGCGCCTGATACACTCAGGCCATAGGAATCCCGTATACAGCGTATGCCTACTCCCAGGCCGCAGAACCCCGGGAAACAGCTTCTCTGTACATTCAACCTACAGAACTCCTGGACACTGCATCTCTCGACACTTAGGTTACAGACCTCACAGAAGTTGCAACTCCTACACTCAGGATACAGACAACGCACATATAGCGAGTGGCTAATTACAGTCTACAGAACTCCAGGAAACAGCTAGCTCCTCTCTACACAAAGGATAGAGAACTCCTGGAAACCGCGCCGCTCTACATCCATTTTACAGAAATCCCGAAAGTTGCTTCTGCTACACACACTCAGCATACAAAAAACCCGCATATAGCGAATACCTACTTCTAAGCTACAGAACTCCAGGAAAGAGCTCCTCTCTACACCAAGGACAGAGAACTCCTGGAAACTGCGTCGATCTGCATCCAGGTAACAGAGCTCCCGTAAGCTGCGTCTCCTTCACTCAGGCTTCAGAAATCCCATGCACTGCGTATGCCTATTGCCAGGCTACAGACCTCTTGGAAACCACTGCTCTCAGCACTCAGATACAGAACTCCGGTAAACTGCGTCTCTCTACATGCAGGTTACAGAATTCCCCGTAAGCATCGTGTGCTCCACTCAGGCTGCAGGACTCCTGGAAACTGTGTCTCTCGATATCCGTGGTACAGAACACCCGTAAGCTGGCTATCCTACACTCAGGGTACAGTAAACCCGCGTATTGTGTATGCCTAATTCCAGGATACGGAAGTCCCGTAAACTGCCTCTCCCTACACCCAGGACACCTAACTCCGCTAAGCTGTGTCTCTCTACATTCAGGGGGCAGAACTCCTGTAAGCTGCATCTCCTACACACAGGATACAGAAAACCCGCACATTGTGAATGCCTAATTCCAGGCTACAGAACTCCCATAAACAACGTCTCTCTACTCCCAGGATGCAGAACTCCGCTAAACCGCGTCTCTCTACATCCAGGTTACAGAACTCCCTTAAGCTGCGTCTGCTACACTCAGGCTACGGGAATCCCATATACAGCGTATGCCTACTCCAAGGCTGCCGAACTCTTGTAAACTGCTTCTCTCTACACAAGGATACAGACCTCCGGTAAAATGCTTCTCACTACGTTCAGGTGGCAGAACTACCGTAAGCTGCATCTGCTGCACTCAGGATACAGAAAACCCGCTTATGGCGAAAGCCTACTCCCAGGCTTCAGAACTCCCGTAAACAACTTCTCTCTACGCCCAGGATGCACAACTCCAGTAAACTGCATCTCTGTACGTCTAGGTTACAGAACTCCCGTAAGCTGCGTCTGATACACTCAGGCCATAGGAATCCCCTATACAGCGTATGCCTACTCCCAGGCCGCAGAACCCCGGGAAACAGCTTCTCTGTACATTCAACCTACAGAACTCCTGGACACTGGATCTCTCGACACTTAGGTTACAGACCTCACAGAAGTTGCAACTCCTACTCTCAGGATACAGACAACGCACATATAGCGAGTGGCTAATTACAGTCTACAGAACTCCAGGAAACAGCTAGCTCCTCTCTACACAAAGGATAGAGAACTCCTGGAAACCGCGCCGCTCTACATCCATTTTACAGAAATCCCGAAAGTTGCGTCTGCTAAACACACTCAGCATACAAAAACCCCCATATAGCGAATACCTACATCTAAGCTACAGAACTCCAGGAAAGAGCTCCTCTCTACACCAAGGACAGAGAACTCCTGGAAACTGCGTCGATCTGCATCCAGGTAACAGAGCTCCCGTAAGCTGCGTCTCCTACACTCAGGCTTCAGAAATCCCATGCACTGCGTATGCCTATTGCCAGGCTACAGACCTCTTGGAAACCACTGCTCTCAGCACTCAGATACAGAACTCCGGTAAACTGCATCTCTCTACATGCAGGTTACAGAATTCCCCGTAAGCATCGTGTGCTCCACTCAGGCTGCAGGACTCCTGGAAACTGTGTCTCTCGATATCCGTGGTACAGAACACCCGTAAGCTGGCTATCCTACACTCAGGGTACAGTAAACCCGCGTATTGTGTATGCCTAATTCCAGGATACGGAAGTCCCGTAAACTGCTTCTCCCTACACCCAGGACACCTAACTCCACTAAGCTGTGTCTCTCTACATTCAGGGGGCAGAACTCCTGTAAGCTGCATCTCCTACACACAGGATACAGAAAACCCGCACATTGTGAATGCCTAATTCCAGGCTACAGAACTCCCGTAAACAACGTCTCTCTACTCCCAGGATGCAGAACTCTGCTAAACCGCGTCTCTCTACATCCAGGTTACAGAACTCCCTTAAGCTGCGTCTGCTACACTCAGGCTACGGGAATCCTATATACAGCGTATGCCTACTCCAAGGCTGCCGAACTCTTGTAAACTGCTTCTCTCTACACAAGGATACAGACCTCCGGTAAAATGCTTCTCACTACCTTCAGGTGGCAGAACTACCGTAAGCTGCATCTGCTGCACTCAGGATACAGAAAACCCGCTTATGGCGAAAGCCTACTCCCAGGCTTCAGAACTCCCGTAAACAACTTCTCTCTACGCCCAGGATGCACAACTCCAGTAAACTGCATCTCTGTACGTCTAGGTTACAGAACTCCCGTAAGCTGCGCCTGATACACTCAGGCCATAGGAATCCCGTATACAGCGTATGCCTACTCCCAGGCCGCAGAACCCCGGGAAACAGCTTCTCTGTACATTCAACCTACAGAACTCCTGGACACTGCATCTCTCGACACTTAGGTTACAGACCTCACAGAAGTTGCAACTCCTACACTCAGGATACAGACAACGCACATATAGCGAGTGGCTAATTACAGTCTACAGAACTCCAGGAAACAGCTAGCTCCTCTCTACACAAAGGCTAGAGAACTCCTGGAAACCGCGCCCCTCTACATCCATTTTACAGAAATCCCGAAAGTTGCGTCTGCTACACACACTCAGCATACAAAAAACCCGCATATAGCGAATACCTACTTGTAAGCTACAGAACTCCAGGAAAGAGCTCCTCTCTACACCAAGGACAGAGAACTCCTGGAAACTGCGTCGATCTGCATCCAGGTAACAGAGCTCCCGTAAGCTGCGTCTCCTACACTCAGGCTTCAGAAATCCCATGCACTGCGTATGCCTATTGCCAGGCTACAGACCTCTTGGAAACCACTGCTCTCAGCACTCAGATACAGAACTCCGGTAAACTGCGTCTCTCTACATGCAGGTTACAGAATTCCCCGTAAGCATCGTGTGCTCCACTCAGGCTGCAGGACTCCTGGAAACTGTGTCTCTCGATATCCGTGGTACAGAACACCCGTAAGCTGGCTATCCTACACTCAGGGTACAGTAAACCCGCGTATTGTGTATGCCTAATTCCAGGATACGGAAGTCCCGTAAACTGCCTCTCCCTACACCCAGGACACCTAACTCCACTAAGCTGTGTCTCTCTACATTCAGGGGGCAGAACTCCTGTAAGCTGCATCTCCTACACACAGGATACAGAAAACCCGCACATTGTGAATGCCTAATTCCAGGCTACAGAACTCCCGTAAACAACGTCTCTCTACTCCCAGGATGCAGAACTCTGCTAAACCGCGTCTCTCTACATCCAGGTTACAGAACTCCCTTAAGCTGCGTCTGCTACACTCAGGCTACGGGAATCCCATATACAGCGTATGCCTACTCCAAGGCTGCCGAACTCTTGTAAACTGCTTCTCTCTACACAAGGATACAGACCTCCGGTAAAATGCTTCTCACTACGTTCAGGTGGCAGAACTACCGTAAGCTGCATCTGCTGCACTCAGGATACAGAAAACCCGCTTATGGCGAAAGCCTACTCCCAGGCTTCAGAACTCCCGTAAACAACTTCTCTCTACGCCCAGGATGCACAACTCCAGTAAACTGCATCTCTGTACGTCTAGGTTACAGAACTCCCGTAAGCTGCGCCTGATACACTCAGGCCATAGGAATCCCGTATACAGCGTATGCCTACTCCCAGGCCACAGAACCCCGGGAAACAGCTTCTCTGTACATTCAACCTACAGAACTCCTGGACACTGCATCTCTCGACACTTAGGTTACAGACCTCACAGAAGTTGCAACTCCTACACTCAGGATACAGACAACGCACATATAGCGAGTGGCTAATTACAGTCTACAGAACTCCAGGAAACAGCTAGCTCCTCTCTACACAAAGGATAGAGAACTCCTGGAAACCGCGCCGCTCTACATCCATTTTACAGAAATCCCGAAAGTTGCTTCTGCTACACACACTCAGCATACAAAAAACCCGCATATAGCGAATACCTACTTCTAAGCTACAGAACTCCAGGAAAGAGCTCCTCTCTACACCAAGGACAGAGAACTCCTGGAAACTGCGTCGATCTGCATCCAGGTAACAGAGCTCCCGTAAGCTGCGTCTCCTTCACTCAGGCTTCAGAAATCCCATGCACTGCGTATGCCTATTGCCAGGCTACAGACCTCTTGGAAACCACTGCTCTCAGCACTCAGATACAGAACTCCGGTAAACTGCGTCTCTCTACATGCAGGTTACAGAATTCCCCGTAAGCATCGTGTGCTCCACTCAGGCTGCAGGACTCCTGGAAACTGTGTCTCTCGATATCCGTGGTACAGAACACCCGTAAGCTGGCTATCCTACACTCAGGGTACAGTAAACCTGCGTATTGTGTATGCCTAATTCCAGGATACGGAAGTCCCGTAAACTGCCTCTCCCTACACCCAGGACACCTAACTCCGCTAAGCTGTGTCTCTCTACATTCAGGGGGCAGAACTCCTGTAAGCTGCATCTCCTACACACAGGATACAGAAAACCCGCACATTGTGAATGCCTAATTCCAGGCTACAGAACTCCCGTAAACAACGTCTCTCTACTCCCAGGATGCAGAACTCTGCTAAACCGCGTCTCTCTACATCCAGGTTACAGAACTCCCTTAAGCTGCGTCTGCTACACTCAGGCTACGGGAATCCCATATACAGCGTATGCCTACTCCAAGGCTGCCGAACTCTTGTAAACTGCTTCTCTCTACACAAGGATACAGACCTCCGGTAAAATGCTTCTCACTACGTTCAGGTGGCAGAACTACCGTAAGCTGCATCTGCTGCACTCAGGATACAGAAAACCCGCTTATGGCGAAAGCCTACTCCCAGGCTTCAGAACTCCCGTAAACAACTTCTCTCTACGCCCAGGATGCACAACTCCAGTAAACTGCATCTCTGTACGTCTAGGTTACAGAACTCCCGTAAGCTGCGCCTGATACACTCAGGCCATAGGAATCCCGTATACAGCGTATGCCTACTCCCAGGCCACAGAACCCCGGGAAACAGCTTCTCTGTACATTCAACCTACAGAACTCCTGGACACTGCATCTCTCGACACTTAGGTTACAGACCTCACAGAAGTTGCAACTCCTACACTCAGGATACAGACAACGCACATATAGCGAGTGGCTAATTACAGTCTACAGAACTCCAGGAAACAGCTAGCTCCTCTCTACACAAAGGATAGAGAACTCCTGGAAACCGCGCCGCTCTACATCCATTTTACAGAAATCCCGAAAGTTGCTTCTGCTACACACACTCAGCATACAAAAAACCCGCATATAGCGAATACCTACTTCTAAGCTACAGAACTCCAGGAAAGAGCTCCTCTCTACACCAAGGACAGAGAACTCCTGGAAACTGCGTCGATCTGCATCCAGGTAACAGAGCTCCCGTAAGCTGCGTCTCCTTCACTCAGGCTTCAGAAATCCCATGCACTGCGTATGCCTATTGCCAGGCTACAGACCTCTTGGAAACCACTGCTCTCAGCACTCAGATACAGAACTCCGGTAAACTGCATCTCTCTACATGCAGGTTACAGAATTCCCCGTAAGCATCGTGTGCTCCACTCAGGCTGCAGGACTCCTGGAAACTGTGTCTCTCGATATCCGTGGTACAGAACACCCGTAAGCTGGCTATCCTACACTCAGGGTACAGTAAACCCGCGTATTGTGTATGCCTAATTCCAGGATACGGAAGTCCCGTAAACTGCTTCTCCCTACACCCAGGACACCTAACTCCACTAAGCTGTGTCTCTCTACATTCAGGGGGCAGAACTCCTGTAAGCTGCATCTCCTACACACAGGATACAGAAAACCCGCACATTGTGAATGCCTAATTCCAGGCTACAGAACTCCCGTAAACAACGTCTCTCTACTCCCAGGATGCAGAACTCTGCTAAACCGCGTCTCTCTACATCCAGGTTACAGAACTCCCTTAAGCTGCGTCTGCTACACTCAGGCTACGGGAATCCCATATACAGCGTATGCCTACTCCAAGGCTGCCGAACTCTTGTAAACTGCTTCTCTCTACACAAGGATACAGACCTCCGGTAAAATGCTTCTCACTACGTTCAGGTGGCAGAACTACCGTAAGCTGCATCTGCTGCACTCAGGATACAGAAAACCCGCTTATGGCGAAAGCCTACTCCCAGGCTTCAGAACTCCCGTAAACAACTTCTCTCTACGCCCAGGATGCACAACTCCAGTAAACTGCATCTCTGTACGTCTAGGTTACAGAACTCCCGTAAGCTGCGCCTGATACACTCAGGCCATAGGAATCCCGTATACAGCGTATGCCTACTCCCAGGCCGCAGAACCCCGGGAAACAGCTTCTCTGTACATTCAACCTACAGAACTCCTGGACACTGCATCTCTCGACACTTAGGTTACAGACCTCACAGAAGTTGCAACTCCTACACTCAGGATACAGACAACGCACATATAGCGAGTGGCTAATTACAGTCTACAGAACTCCAGGAAACAGCTAGCTCCTCTCTACACAAAGGATAGAGAACTCCTGGAAACCGCGCCGCTCTACATCCATTTTACAGAAATCCCGAAAGTTGCGTCTGCTACACACACTCAGCATACAAAAAACCCGCATATAGCGAATACCTACTTCTAAGCTACAGAACTCCAGGAAAGAGCTCCTCTCTACACCAAGGACAGAGAACTCCTGGAAACTGCGTCGATCTGCATCCAGGTAACAGAGCTCCCGTAAGCTGTGTCTCCTACACTCAGGCTTCAGAAATCCCATACACTGCGTATGCCTATTGCCAGGCTACAGACCTCTTGGAAACCACTGCTCTCAGCACTCAGATACAGAACTCCGGTAAACTGCGTCTCTCTACATGCAGGTTACAGAATTCCCCGTAAGCATCGTGTGCTCCACTCAGGCTGCAGGACTCCTGGAAACTGTGTCTCTCGATATCCGTGGTACAGAACACCCGTAAGCTGGCTATCCTACACTCAGGGTACAGTAAACCCGCGTATTGTGTATGCCTAATTCCAGGATACGGAAGTCCCGTAAACTGCCTCTCCCTACACCCAGGACACCTAACTCCACTAAGCTGTGTCTCTCTACATTCAGGGGGCAGAACTCCTGTAAGCTGCATCTCCTACACACAGGATACAGAAAACCCGCACATTGTGAATGCCTAATTCCAGGCTACAGAACTCCCGTAAACAACGTCTCTCTACTCCCAGGATGCAGAACTCCGCTAAACCGCGTCTCTCTACATCCAGGTTACAGAACTCCCTTAAGCTGCGTCTGCTACACTCAGGCTACGGGAATCCCATATACAGCGTATGCCTACTCCAAGGCTGCCGAACTCTTGTAAACTGCTTCTCTCTACACAAGGATACAGACCTCCGGTAAAATGCTTCTCACTACGTTCAGGTGGCAGAACTACCGTAAGCTGCATCTGCTGCACTCAGGATACAGAAAACCCGCTTATGGCGAAAGCCTACTCCCAGGCTTCAGAACTCCCGTAAACAACTTCTCTCTACGCCCAGGATGCACAACTCCAGTAAACTGCATCTCTGTACGTCTAGGTTACAGAACTCCCATAAGCTGCGTCTGATACACTCAGGCCATAGGAATCCCCTATACAGCGTATGCCTACTCCCAGGCCGCAGAACCCCGGGAAACAGCTTCTCTGTACATTCAACCTACAGAACTCCTGGACACTGCATCTCTCGACACTTAGGTTACAGACCTCACAGAAGTTGCAACTCCTACACTCAGGATACAGACAACACACATATAGCGAGTGGCTAATTACAGTCTACAGAACTCCAGGAAACAGCTAGCTCCTCTCTACACAAAGGATAGAGAACTCCTGGAAACCGCGCCGCTCTACATCCATTTTACAGAAATCCCGAAAGTTGCGTCTGCTACACACACTCAGCATACAAAAACCCCCATATAGCGAATACCTACATCTAAGCTACAGAACTCCAGGAAAGAGCTCCTCTCTACACCAAGGACAGAGAACTCCTGGAAACTGCGTCGATCTGCATCCAGGTAACAGAGCTCCCGTAAGCTGCGTCTCCTACACTCAGGCTTCAGAAATCCCATGCACTGCGTATGCCTATTGCCAGGCTACAGACCTCTTGGAAACCACTGCTCTCAGCACTCAGATACAGAACTCCGGTAAACTGCATCTCTCTACATGCAGGTTACAGAATTCCCCGTAAGCATCGTGTGCTCCACTCAGGCTGCAGGACTCCTGGAAACTGTGTCTCTCGATATCCGTGGTACAGAACACCCGTAAGCTGGCTATCCTACACTCAGGGTACAGTAAACCCGCGTATTGTGTATGCCTAATTCCAGGATACGGAAGTCCCGTAAACTGCTTCTCCCTACACCCAGGATACCTAACTCCGCTAAGCTGTGTCTCTCTACATTCAGGGGGCAGAACTCCTGTAAGCTGCATCTCCTACACACAGGATACAGAAAACCCGCACATTGTGAATGCCTAATTCCAGGCTACAGAACTCCCGTAAACAACGTCTCTCTACTCCCAGGATGCAGAACTCCGCTAAACCGTGTCTCTCTACATCCAGGTTACAGAACTTCCTTTAATCTGCGTCTGCTACACTCAGGCTACGGGAATCCTATATACAGCGTATGCCTACTCCAAGGCTGCCGAACTCTTGTAAACTGCTTCTCTCTACACAAGGATACAGACCTCCGGTAAAATGCTTCTCACTACGTTCAGGTGGCAGAACTACCGTAAGCTGCATCTGCTGCACTCAGGATACAGAAAACCCGCTTATGGCGAAAGCCTACTCCCAGGCTTCAGAACTCCCGTAAACAACTTCTCTCTACGCCCAGGATGCACAACTCCAGTAAACTGCATCTCTGTACGTCTAGGTTACAGAACTCCCGTAAGCTGCGCCTGATACACTCAGGCCATAGGAATCCCGTATACAGCGTATGCCTACTCCCAGGCCGCAGAACCCCGGGAAACAGCTTCTCTGTACATTCAACCTACAGAACTCCTGGACACTGCATCTCTCGACACTTAGGTTACAGACCTCACAGAAGTTGCAACTCCTACACTCAGGATACAGACAACGCACATATAGCGAGTGGCTAATTACAGTCTACAGAACTCCAGGAAACAGCTAGCTCCTCTCTACACAAAGGCTAGAGAACTCCTGGAAACCGCGCCGCTCTACATCCATTTTACAGAAATCCCGAAAGTTGCGTCTGCTAAACACACTCAGCATACAAAAACCCGCATATAGCGAATACCTACATCTAAGCTACAGAACTCCAGGAAAGAGCTCCTCTCTACACCAAGGACAGAGAACTCCTGGAAACTGCGTCGATCTGCATCCAGGTAACAGAGCTCCCGTAAGCTGCGTCTCCTACACTCAGGCTTCAGAAATCCCATGCACTGCGTATGCCTATTGCCAGGCTACAGACCTCTTGGAAACCACTGCTCTCAGCACTCAGATACAGAACTCCGGTAAACTGCATCTCTCTACATGCAGGTTACAGAATTCCCCGTAAGCATCGTGTGCTCCACTCAGGCTGCAGGACTCCTGGAAACTGTGTCTCTCGATATCCGTGGTACAGAACACCCGTAAGCTGGCTATCCTACACTCAGGGTACAGTAAACCCGCGTATTGTGTATGCCTATTTCCAGGATACGGAAGTCCCATAAACTGCTTCTCCCTACACCCAGGATACCTAACTCCGCTAAGCTGTGTCTCTCTACATTCAGGGGGCAGACTCCTGTAAGCTGCATCTCCTACACACAGGATACAGAAAACCCGCACATTGTGAATGCCTAATTCCAGGCTACAGAACTCCCGTAAACAACGTCTCTCTACTCCCAGGATGCAGAACTCCGCTAAACTGCGTCTCTCTACATCCAGGTTACAGAACTTCCTTTAATCTGCGTCTGCTACACTCAGGCTACGGGAATCCTATATACAGCGTATGCCTACTCCAAGGCTGCCGAACTCTTGTAAACTGCTTCTCTCTACACAAGGATACAGACCTCCGGTAAAATGCTTCTCACTACGTTCAGGTGGCAGAACTACCGTAAGCTGCATCTGCTGCACTCAGGATACAGAAAACCCGCATATGGCGAAAGCCTACTCCCAGGCTTCAGAACTCCCGTAAACAACTTCTCTCTACGCCCAGGATGCACAACTCCAGTAAACTGCATCTCTGTACGTCTAGGTTACAGAACTCCCGTAAGCTGCGCCTGATACACTCAGGCCATAGGAATCCCGTATACAGCGTATGCCTACTCCCAGGCCGCAGAACCCCGGGAAACAGCTTCTCTGTACATTCAACCTACAGAACTCCTGGACACTGCATCTCTCGACACTTAGGTTACAGACCTCACAGAAGTTGCAACTCCTACACTCAGGATACAGACAACGCACATATAGCGAGTGGCTAATTACAGTCTACAGAACTCCAGGAAACAGCTAGCTCCTCTCTACACAAAGGATAGAGAACTCCTGGAAACCGCGCCCCTCTACATCCATTTTACAGAAATCCCGAAAGTTGCGTCTGCTACACACACTCAGCATACAAAAAACCCGCATATAGCGAATACCTACTTCTAAGCTACAGAACTCCAGGAAAGAGCTCCTCTCTACACCAAGGACAGAGAACTCCTGGAAACTGCGTCGATCTGCATCCAGGTAACAGAGCTCCCGTAAGCTGCGTCTCCTACACTCAGGCTTCAGAAATCCCATGCACTGCGTATGCCTATTGCCAGGCTACAGACCTCTTGGAAACCACTGCTCTCAGCACTCAGATACAGAACTCCGGTAAACTGCGTCTCTCTACATGCAGGTTACAGAATTCCCCGTAAGCATCGTGTGCTCCACTCAGGCTGCAGGACTCCTGGAAACTGTGTCTCTCGATATCCGTGGTACAGAACACCCGTAAGCTGGCTATCCTACACTCAGGGTACAGTAAACCCACGTATTGTGTATGCCTAATTCCAGGATACGGAAGTCCCGTAAACTGCCTCTCCCTACACCCAGGACACCTAACTCCACTAAGCTGTGTCTCTCTACATTCAGGGGGCAGAACTCCTGTAAGCTGCATCTCCTACACACAGGATACAGAAAACCCGCACATTGTGAATGCCTAATTCCAGGCTACAGAACTCCCGTAAACAACGTCTCTCTACTCCCAGGATGCAGAACTCTGCTAAACCGCGTCTCTCTACATCCAGGTTACAGAACTCCCTTAAGCTGCGTCTGCTACACTCAGGCTACGGGAATCCCATATACAGCGTATGCCTACTCCAAGGCTGCCGAACTCTTGTAAACTGCTTCTCTCTACACAAGGATACAGACCTCCGGTAAAATGCTTCTC
Source organism: Lepus europaeus (assembly GCF_033115175.1). Taxonomy (NCBI): domain Eukaryota; kingdom Metazoa; phylum Chordata; class Mammalia; order Lagomorpha; family Leporidae; genus Lepus; species Lepus europaeus. Next base: position 71,899 of record NW_026909044.1, read on the forward strand.
ACTACCTTCAGGTGGCAGAACTACCGTAAGCTGCATCTGCTGCACTCAGGATACAGAAAACCCGCTTATGGCGAAAGCCTACTCCCAGGCTTCAGAACTCCCGTAAACAACTTCTCTCTACGCCCAGGATGCACAACTCCAGTAAACTGCATCTCTGTACGTCTAGGTTACAGAACTCCCGTAAGCTGCGCCTGATACACTCAGGCCATAGGAATCCCGTATACAGCGTATGCCTACTCCCAGGCCGCAGAACCCCGGGAAACAGCTTCTCTGTACATTCAACCTACAGAACTCCTGGACACTGCATCTCTCGACACTTAGGTTACAGACCTCACAGAAGTTGCAACTCCTACACTCAGGATACAGACAACGCACATATAGCGAGTGGCTAATTACAGTCTACAGAACTCCAGGAAACAGCTAGCTCCTCTCTACACAAAGGCTAGAGAACTCCTGGAAACCGCGCCGCTCTACATCCATTTTACAGAAATCCCGAAAGTTGCGTCTGCTAAACACACTCAGCATACAAAAACCCCCATATAGCGAATACCTACATCTAAGCTACAGAACTCCAGGAAAGAGCTCCTCTCTACACCAAGGACAGAGAACTCCTGGAAACTGCGTCGATCTGCATCCAGGTAACAGAGCTCCCGTAAGCTGCGTCTCCTACACTCAGGCTTCAGAAATCCCATGCACTGCGTATGCCTATTGCCAGGCTACAGACCTCTTGGAAACCACTGCTCTCAGCACTCAGATACAGAACTCCGGTAAACTGCATCTCTCTACATGCAGGTTACAGAATTCCCCGTAAGCATCGTGTGCTCCACTCAGGCTGCAGGACTCCTGGAAACTGTGTCTCTCGATATCCGTGGTACAGAACACCCGTAAGCTGGCTATCCTACACTCAGGGTACAGTAAACCCGCGTATTGTGTATGCCTAATTCCAGGATACGGAAGTCCCGTAAACTGCTTCTCCCTACACCCAGGATACCTAACTCCGCTAAGCTGTGTCTCTCTACATTCAGGGGGCAGACTCCTGTAAGCTGCATCTCCTACACACAGGATACAGAAAACCCGCACATTGTGAATGCCTAATTCCAGGCTACAGAACTCCCGTAAACAACGTCTCTCTACTCCCAGGATGCAGAACTCCGCTAAACTGCGTCTCTCTACATCCAGGTTACAGAACTTCCTTTAATCTGCGTCTGCTACACTCAGGCTACGGGAATCCTATATACAGCGTATGCCTACTCCAAGGCTGCCGAACTCTTGTAAACTGCTTCTCTCTACACAAGGATACAGACCTCCGGTAAAATGCTTCTCACTACGTTCAGGTGGCAGAACTACCGTAAGCTGCATCTGCTGCACTCAGGATACAGAAAACCCGCTTATGGCGAAAGCCTACTCCCAGGCTTCAGAACTCCCGTAAACAACTTCTCTCTACGCCCAGGATGCACAACTCCAGTAAACTGCATCTCTGTACGTCTAGGTTACAGAACTCCCGTAAGCTGCGCCTGATACACTCAGGCCATAGGAATCCCGTATACAGCGTATGCCTACTCCCAGGCCGCAGAACCCCGGGAAACAGCTTCTCTGTACATTCAACCTACAGAACTCCTGGACACTGCATCTCTCGACACTTAGGTTACAGACCTCACAGAAGTTGCAACTCCTACACTCAGGATACAGACAACGCACATATAGCGAGTGGCTAATTACAGTCTACAGAACTCCAGGAAACAGCTAGCTCCTCTCTACACAAAGGCTAGAGAACTCCTGGAAACCGCGCCCCTCTACATCCATTTTACAGAAATCCCGAAAGTTGCGTCTGCTACACACACTCAGCATACAAAAAACCCGCATATAGCGAATACCTACTTCTAAGCTACAGAACTCCAGGAAAGAGCTCCTCTCTACACCAAGGACAGAGAACTCCTGGAAACTGCGTCGATCTGCATCCAGGTAACAGAGCTCCCGTAAGCTGCGTCTCCTACACTCAGGCTTCAGAAATCCCATGCACTGCGTATGCCTATTGCCAGGCTACAGACCTCTTGGAAACCACTGCTCTCAGCACTCAGATACAGAACTCCGGTAAACTGCGTCTCTCTACATGCAGGTTACAGAATTCCCCGTAAGCATCGTGTGCTCCACTCAGGCTGCAGGACTCCTGGAAACTGTGTCTCTCGATATCCGTGGTACAGAACACCCGTAAGCTGGCTATCCTACACTCAGGGTACAGTAAACCCACGTATTGTGTATGCCTAATTCCAGGATACGGAAGTCCCGTAAACTGCCTCTCCCTACACCCAGGACACCTAACTCCACTAAGCTGTGTCTCTCTACATTCAGGGGGCAGAACTCCTGTAAGCTGCATCTCCTACACACAGGATACAGAAAACCCGCACATTGTGAATGCCTAATTCCAGGCTACAGAACTCCCGTAAACAACGTCTCTCTACTCCCAGGATGCAGAACTCTGCTAAACCGCGTCTCTCTACATCCAGGTTACAGAACTCCCTTAAGCTGCGTCTGCTACACTCAGGCTACGGGAATCCCATATACAGCGTATGCCTACTCCAAGGCTGCCGAACTCTTGTAAACTGCTTCTCTCTACACAAGGATACAGACCTCCGGTAAAATGCTTCTCACTACGTTCAGGTGGCAGAACTACCGTAAGCTGCATCTGCTGCACTCAGGATACAGAAAACCCGCATATGGCGAAAGCCTACTCCCAGGCTTCAGAACTCCCGTAAACAACTTCTCTCTACGCCCAGGATGCACAACTCCAGTAAACTGCATCTCTGTACGTCTAGGTTACAGAACTCCCGTAAGCTGCGCCTGATACACTCAGGCCATAGGAATCCCGTATACAGCGTATGCCTACTCCCAGGCCGCAGAACCCCGGGAAACAGCTTCTCTGTACATTCAACCTACAGAACTCCTGGACACTGCATCTCTCGACACTTAGGTTACAGACCTCACAGAAGTTGCAACTCCTACACTCAGGATACAGACAACGCACATATAGCGAGTGGCTAATTACAGTCTACAGAACTCCAGGAAACAGCTAGCTCCTCTCTACACAAAGGCTAGAGAACTCCTGGAAACCGCGCCGCTCTACATCCATTTTACTGAAATCCCGAAAGTTGCGTCTGCTAAACACACTCAGCATACAAAAACCCCCATATAGCGAATACCTACATCTAAGCTACAGAACTCCAGGAAAGAGCTCCTCTCTACACCAAGGACAGAGAACTCCTGGAAACTGCGTCGATCTGCATCCAGGTAACAGAGCTCCCGTAAGCTGCGTCTCCTACACTCAGGCTTCAGAAATCCCATGCACTGCGTATGCCTATTGCCAGGCTACAGACCTCTTGGAAACCACTGCTCTCAGCACTCAGATACAGAACTCCGGTAAACTGCATCTCTCTACATGCAGGTTACAGAATTCCCCGTAAGCATCGTGTGCTCCACTCAGGCTGCAGGACTCCTGGAAACTGTGTCTCTCGATATCCGTGGTACAGAACACCCGTAAGCTGGCTATCCTACACTCAGGGTACAGTAAACCCGCGTATTGTGTATGCCTAATTCCAGGATACGCAAGTCCCGTAAACTGCTTCTCCCTACACCCAGGATACCTAACTCCGCTAAGCTGTGTCTCTCTACATTCAGGGGGCAGACTCCTGTAAGCTGCATCTCCTACACACAGGATACAGAAAACCCGCACATTGTGAATGCCTAATTCCAGGCTACAGAACTCCCGTAAACAACGTCTCTCTACTCCCAGGATGCAGAACTCCGCTAAACTGCGTCTCTCTACATCCAGGTTACAGAACTTCCTTTAATCTGCGTCTGCTACACTCAGGCTACGGGAATCCTATATACAGCGTATGCCTACTCCAAGGCTGCCGAACTCTTGTAAACTGCTTCTCTCTACACAAGGATACAGACCTCCGGTAAAATGCTTCTCACTACGTTCAGGTGGCAGAACTACCGTAAGCTGCATCTGCTGCACTCAGGATACAGAAAACCCGCTTATGGCGAAAGCCTACTCCCAGGCTTCAGAACTCCCGTAAACAACTTCTCTCTACGCCCAGGATGCACAACTCCAGTAAACTGCATCTCTGTAGGTCTAGGTTACAGAACTCCCGTAAGCTGCGCCTGATACACTCAGGCCATAGGAATCCCGTATACAGCGTATGCCTACTCCCAGGCCGCAGAACCCCGGGAAACAGCTTCTCTGTACATTCAACCTACAGAACTCCTGGACACTGCATCTCTCGACACTTAGGTTACAGACCTCACAGAAGTTGCAACTCCTACACTCAGGATACAGACAACGCACATATAGCGAGTGGCTAATTACAGTCTACAGAACTCCAGGAAACAGCTAGCTCCTCTCTACACAAAGGCTAGAGAACTCCTGGAAACCGCGCCCCTCTACATCCATTTTACAGAAATCCCGAAAGTTGCGTCTGCTACACACACTCAGCATACAAAAAACCCGCATATAGCGAATACCTACTTGTAAGCTACAGAACTCCAGGAAAGAGCTCCTCTCTACACCAAGGACAGAGAACTCCTGGAAACTGCGTCGATCTGCATCCAGGTAACAGAGCTCCCGTAAGCTGCGTCTCCTACACTCAGGCTTCAGAAATCCCATGCACTGCGTATGCCTATTGCCAGGCTACAGACCTCTTGGAAACCACTGCTCTCAGCACTCAGATACAGAACTCCGGTAAACTGCGTCTCTCTACATGCAGGTTACAGAATTCCCCGTAAGCATCGTGTGCTCCACTCAGGCTGCAGGACTCCTGGAAACTGTGTCTCTCGATATCCGTGGTACAGAACACCCGTAAGCTGGCTATCCTACACTCAGGGTACAGTAAACCCGCGTATTGTGTATGCCTAATTCCAGGATACGGAAGTCCCGTAAACTGCCTCTCCCTACACCCAGGACACCTAACTCCACTAAGCTGTGTCTCTCTACATTCAGGGGGCAGAACTCCTGTAAGCTGCATCTCCTACACACAGGATACAGAAAACCCGCACATTGTGAATGCCTAATTCCAGGCTACAGAACTCCCGTAAACAACGTCTCTCTACTCCCAGGATGCAGAACTCTGCTAAACCGCGTCTCTCTACATCCAGGTTACAGAACTCCCTTAAGCTGCGTCTGCTACACTCAGGCTACGGGAATCCCATATACAGCGTATGCCTACTCCAAGGCTGCCGAACTCTTGTAAACTGCTTCTCTCTACACAAGGATACAGACCTCCGGTAAAATGCTTCTCACTACGTTCAGGTGGCAGAACTACCGTAAGCTGCATCTGCTGCACTCAGGATACAGAAAACCCGCATATGGCGAAAGCCTACTCCCAGGCTTCAGAACTCCCGTAAACAACTTCTCTCTACGCCCAGGATGCACAACTCCAGTAAACTGCATCTCTGTACGTCTAGGTTACAGAACTCCCGTAAGCTGCGCCTGATACACTCAGGCCATAGGAATCCCGTATACAGCGTATGCCTACTCCCAGGCCGCAGAACCCCGGGAAACAGCTTCTCTGTACATTCAACCTACAGAACTCCTGGACACTGCATCTCTCGACACTTAGGTTACAGACCTCACAGAAGTTGCAACTCCTACACTCAGGATACAGACAACGCACATATAGCGAGTGGCTAATTACAGTCTACAGAACTCCAGGAAACAGCTAGCTCCTCTCTACACAAAGGCTAGAGAACTCCTGGAAACCGCGCCGCTCTACATCCATTTTACAGAAATCCCGAAAGTTGCGTCTGCTAAACACACTCAGCATACAAAAACCCGCATATAGCGAATACCTACTTCTAAGCTACAGAACTCCAGGAAAGAGCTCCTCTCTACACCAAGGACAGAGAACTCCTGGAAACTGCGTCGATCTGCATCCAGGTAACAGAGCTCCCGTAAGCTGCGTCTCCTACACTCAGGCTTCAGAAATCCCATGCACTGCGTATGCCTATTGCCAGGCTACAGACCTCTTGGAAACCACTGCTCTCAGCACTCAGATACAGAACTCCGGTAAACTGCATCTCTCTACATGCAGGTTACAGAATTCCCCGTAAGCATCGTGTGCTCCACTCAGGCTGCAGGACTCCTGGAAACTGTGTCTCTCGATATCCGTGGTACAGAACACCCGTAAGCTGGCTATCCTACACTCAGGGTACAGTAAACCCGCGTATTGTGTATGCCTAATTCCAGGATACGGAAGTCCCGTAAACTGCTTCTCCCTACACCCAGGATACCTAACTCCGCTAAGCTGTGTCTCTCTACATTCAGGGGGCAGACTCCTGTAAGCTGCATCTCCTACACACAGGATACAGAAAACCCGCACATTGTGAATGCCTAATTCCAGGCTACAGAACTCCCGTAAACAACGTCTCTCTACTCCCAGGATGCAGAACTCCGCTAAACCGCGTCTCTCTACATCCAGGTTACAGAACTTCCTTTAATCTGCGTCTGCTACACTCAGGCTACGGGAATCCTATATACAGCGTATGCCTACTCCAAGGCTGCCGAACTCTTGTAAACTGCTTCTCTCTACACAAGGATACAGACCTCCGGTAAAATGCTTCTCACTACGTTCAGTTGGCAGAACTACCGTAAGCTGCATCTGCTGCACTCAGGATACAGAAAACCCGCTTATGGCGAAAGCCTACTCCCAGGCTTCAGAACTCCCGTAAACAACTTCTCTCTACGCCCAGGATGCACAACTCCAGTAAACTGCATCTCTGTACGTCTAGGTTACAGAACTCCCGTAAGCTGCGCCTGATACACTCAGGCCATAGGAATCCCGTATACAGCGTATGCCTACTCCCAGGCCGCAGAACCCCGGGAAACAGCTTCTCTGTACATTCAACCTACAGAACTCCTGGACACTGCATCTCTCGACACTTAGGTTACAGACCTCACAGAAGTTGCAACTCCTACACTCAGGATACAGACAACGCACATATAGCGAGTGGCTAATTACAGTCTACAGAACTCCAGGAAACAGCTAGCTCCTCTCTACACAAAGGCTAGAGAACTCCTGGAAACCGCGCCGCTCTACATCCATTTTACAGAAATCCCGAAAGTTGCGTCTGCTACACACACTCAGCATACAAAAAACCCGCATATAGCGAATACCTACTTGTAAGCTACAGAACTCCAGGAAAGAGCTCCTCTCTACACCAAGGACAGAGAACTCCTGGAAACTGCGTCGATCTGCATCCAGGTAACAGAGCTCCCGTAAGCTGCGTCTCCTACACTCAGGCTTCAGAAATCCCATGCACTGCGTATGCCTATTGCCAGGCTACAGACCTCTTGGAAACCACTGCTCTCAGCACTCAGATACAGAACTCCGGTAAACTGCGTCTCTCTACATGCAGGTTACAGAATTCCCCGTAAGCATCGTGTGCTCCACTCAGGCTGCAGGACTCCTGGAAACTGTGTCTCTCGATATCCGTGGTACAGAACACCCGTAAGCTGGCTATCCTACACTCAGGGTACAGTAAACCCGCGTATTGTGTATGCCTAATTCCAGGATACGGAAGTCCCGTAAACTGCTTCTCCCTACACCCAGGATACCTAACTCCGCTAAGCTGTGTCTCTCTACATTCAGGGGGCAGACTCCTGTAAGCTGCATCTCCTACACACAGGATACAGAAAACCCGCACATTGTGAATGCCTAATTCCAGGCTACAGAACTCCCGTAAACAACGTCTCTCTACTCCCAGGATGCAGAACTCCGCTAAACCGCGTCTCTCTACATCCAGGTTACAGAACTTCCTTTAATCTGCGTCTGCTACACTCAGGCTACGGGAATCCTATATACAGCGTATGCCTACTCCAAGGCTGCCGAACTCTTGTAAACTGCTTCTCTCTACACAAGGATACAGACCTCCGGTAAAATGCTTCTCACTACGTTCAGGTGGCAGAACTACCGTAAGCTGCATCTGCTGCACTCAGGATACAGAAAACCCGCTTATGGCGAAAGCCTACTCCCAGGCTTCAGAACTCCCGTAAACAACTTCTCTCTACGCCCAGGATGCACAACTCCAGTAAACTGCATCTCTGTACGTCTAGGTTACAGAACTCCCGTAAGCTGCGCCTGATACACTCAGGCCATAGGAATCCCGTATACAGCGTATGCCTACTCCCAGGCCGCAGAACCCCGGGAAACAGCTTCTCTGTACATTCAACCTACAGAACTCCTGGACACTGCATCTCTCGACACTTAGGTTACAGACCTCACAGAAGTTGCAACTCCTACACTCAGGATACAGACAACGCACATATAGCGAGTGGCTAATTACAGTCTACAGAACTCCAGGAAACAGCTAGCTCCTCTCTACACAAAGGCTAGAGAACTCCTGGAAACCGCGCCCCTCTACATCCATTTTACAGAAATCCCGAAAGTTGCGTCTGCTACACACACTCAGCATACAAAAAACCCGCATATAGCGAATACCTACTTGTAAGCTACAGAACTCCAGGAAAGAGCTCCTCTCTACACCAAGGACAGAGAACTCCTGGAAACTGCGTCGATCTGCATCCAGGTAACAGAGCTCCCGTAAGCTGCGTCTCCTACACTCAGGCTTCAGAAATCCCATGCACTGCGTATGCCTATTGCCAGGCTACAGACCTCTTGGAAACCACTGCTCTCAGCACTCAGATACAGAACTCCGGTAAACTGCGTCTCTCTACATGCAGGTTACAGAATTCCCCGTAAGCATCGTGTGCTCCACTCAGGCTGCAGGACTCCTGGAAACTGTGTCTCTCGATATCCGTGGTACAGAACACCCGTAAGCTGGCTATCCTACACTCAGGGTACAGTAAACCCGCGTATTGTGTATGCCTAATTCCAGGATACGGAAGTCCCGTAAACTGCCTCTCCCTACACCCAGGACACCTAACTCCACTAAGCTGTGTCTCTCTACATTCAGGGGGCAGAACTCCTGTAAGCTGCATCTCCTACACACAGGATACAGAAAACCCGCACATTGTGAATGCCTAATTCCAGGCTACAGAACTCCCGTAAACAACGTCTCTCTACTCCCAGGATGCAGAACTCTGCTAAACCGCGTCTCTCTACATCCAGGTTACAGAACTCCCTTAAGCTGCGTCTGCTACACTCAGGCTACGGGAATCCCATATACAGCGTATGCCTACTCCAAGGCTGCCGAACTCTTGTAAACTGCTTCTCTCTACACAAGGATACAGACCTCCGGTAAAATGCTTCTCACTACGTTCAGGTGGCAGAACTACCGTAAGCTGCATCTGCTGCACTCAGGATACAGAAAACCCGCATATGGCGAAAGCCTACTCCCAGGCTTCAGAACTCCCGTAAACAACTTCTCTCTACGCCCAGGATGCACAACTCCAGTAAACTGCATCTCTGTACGTCTAGGTTACAGAACTCCCGTAAGCTGCGCCTGATACACTCAGGCCATAGGAATCCCCTATACAGCGTATGCCTACTCCCAGGCCGCAGAACCCCGGGAAACAGCTTCTCTGTACATTCAACCTACAGAACTCCTGGACACTGCATCTCTCGACACTTAGGTTACAGACCTCACAGAAGTTGCAACTCCTACACTCAGGATACAGACAACGCACATATAGCGAGTGGCTAATTACAGTCTACAGAACTCCAGGAAACAGCTAGCTCCTCTCTACACAAAGGCTAGAGAACTCCTGGAAACCGCGCCCCTCTACATCCATTTTACAGAAATCCCGAAAGTTGCGTCTGCTACACACACTCAGCATACAAAAAACCCGCATATAGCGAATACCTACTTGTAAGCTACAGAACTCCAGGAAAGAGCTCCTCTCTACACCAAGGACAGAGAACTCCTGGAAACTGCGTCGATCTGCATCCAGGTAACAGAGCTCCCGTAAGCTGCGTCTCCTACACTCAGGCTTCAGAAATCCCATGCACTGCGTATGCCTATTGCCAGGCTACAGACCTCTTGGAAACCACTGCTCTCAGCACTCAGATACAGAACTCCGGTAAACTGCGTCTCTCTACATGCAGGTTACAGAATTCCCCGTAAGCATCGTGTGCTCCACTCAGGCTGCAGGACTCCTGGAAACTGTGTCTCTCGATATCCGTGGTACAGAACACCCGTAAGCTGGCTATCCTACACTCAGGGTACAGTAAACCCGCGTATTGTGTATGCCTAATTCCAGGATACGGAAGTCCCGTAAACTGCCTCTCCCTACACCCAGGACACCTAACTCCACTAAGCTGTGTCTCTCTACATTCAGGGGGCAGAACTCCTGTAAGCTGCATCTCCTACACACAGGATACAGAAAACCCGCACATTGTGAATGCCTAATTCCAGGCTACAGAACTCCCGTAAACAACGTCTCTCTACTCCCAGGATGCAGAACTCTGCTAAACCGCGTCTCTCTACATCCAGGTTACAGAACTCCCTTAAGCTGCGTCTGCTACACTCAGGCTACGGGAATCCCATATACAGCGTATGCCTACTCCAAGGCTGCCGAACTCTTGTAAACTGCTTCTCTCTACACAAGGATACAGACCTCCGGTAAAATGCTTCTCACTACGTTCAGGTGGCAGAACTACCGTAAGCTGCATCTGCTGCACTCAGGATACAGAAAACCCGCATATGGCGAAAGCCTACTCCCAGGCTTCAGAACTCCCGTAAACAACTTCTCTCTACGCCCAGGATGCACAACTCCAGTAAACTGCATCTCTGTACGTCTAGGTTACAGAACTCCCGTAAGCTGCGCCTGATACACTCAGGCCATAGGAATCCCGTATACAGCGTATGCCTACTCCCAGGCCGCAGAACCCCGGGAAACAGCTTCTCTGTACATTCAACCTACAGAACTCCTGGACACTGCATCTCTCGACACTTAGGTTACAGACCTCACAGAAGTTGCAACTCCTACACTCAGGATACAGACAACGCACATATAGCGAGTGGCTAATTACAGTCTACAGAACTCCAGGAAACAGCTAGCTCCTCTCTACACAAAGGCTAGAGAACTCCTGGAAACCGCGCCGCTCTACATCCATTTTACAGAAATCCCGAAAGTTGCGTCTGCTACACACACTCAGCATACAAAAAACCCGCATATAGCGAATACCTACTTGTAAGCTACAGAACTCCAGGAAAGAGCTCCTCTCTACACCAAGGACAGAGAACTCCTGGAAACTGCGTCGATCTGCATCCAGGTAACAGAGCTCCCGTAAGCTGCGTCTCCTACACTCAGGCTTCAGAAATCCCATGCACTGCGTATGCCTATTGCCAGGCTACAGACCTCTTGGAAACCACTGCTCTCAGCACTCAGATACAGAACTCCGGTAAACTGCGTCTCTCTACATGCAGGTTACAGAATTCCCCGTAAGCATCGTGTGCTCCACTCAGGCTGCAGGACTCCTGGAAACTGTGTCTCTCGATATCCGTGGTACAGAACACCCGTAAGCTGGCTATCCTACACTCAGGGTACAGTAAACCCGCGTATTGTGTATGCCTAATTCCAGGATACGGAAGTCCCGTAAACTGCCTCTCCCTACACCCAGGACACCTAACTCCACTAAGCTGTGTCTCTCTACATTCAGGGGGCAGAACTCCTGTAAGCTGCATCTCCTACACACAGGATACAGAAAACCCGCACATTGTGAATGCCTAATTCCAGGCTACAGAACTCCCGTAAACAACGTCTCTCTACTCCCAGGATGCAGAACTCTGCTAAACCGCGTCTCTCTACATCCAGGTTACAGAACTCCCTTAAGCTGCGTCTGCTACACTCAGGCTACGGGAATCCCATATACAGCGTATGCCTACTCCAAGGCTGCCGAACTCTTGTAAACTGCTTCTCTCTACACAAGGATACAGACCTCCGGTAAAATGCTTCTCACTACGTTCAGGTGGCAGAACTACCGTAAGCTGCATCTGCTGCACTCAGGATACAGAAAACCCGCTTATGGCGAAAGCCTACTCCCAGGCTTCAGAACTCCCGTAAACAACTTCTCTCTACGCCCAGGATGCACAACTCCAGTAAACTGCATCTCTGTACGTCTAGGTTACAGAACTCCCGTAAGCTGCGCCTGATACACTCAGGCCATAGGAATCCCGTATACAGCGTATGCCTACTCCCAGGCCGCAGAACCCCGGGAAACAGCTTCTCTGTACATTCAACCTACAGAACTCCTGGACACTGCATCTCTCGACACTTAGGTTACAGACCTCACAGAAGTTGCAACTCCTACACTCAGGATACAGACAACGCACATATAGCGAGTGGCTAATTACAGTCTACAGAACTCCAGGAAACAGCTAGCTCCTCTCTACACAAAGGCTAGAGAACTCCTGGAAACCGCGCCCCTCTACATCCATTTTACAGAAATCCCGAAAGTTGCGTCTGCTACACACACTCAGCATACAAAAAACCCGCATATAGCGAATACCTACTTGTAAGCTACAGAACTCCAGGAAAGAGCTCCTCTCTACACCAAGGACAGAGAACTCCTGGAAACTGCGTCGATCTGCATCCAGGTAACAGAGCTCCCGTAAGCTGCGTCTCCTACACTCAGGCTTCAGAAATCCCATGCACTGCGTATGCCTATTGCCAGGCTACAGACCTCTTGGAAACCACTGCTCTCAGCACTCAGATACAGAACTCCGGTAAACTGCGTCTCTCTACATGCAGGTTACAGAATTCCCCGTAAGCATCGTGTGCTCCACTCAGGCTGCAGGACTCCTGGAAACTGTGTCTCTCGATATCCGTGGTACAGAACACCCGTAAGCTGGCTATCCTACACTCAGGGTACAGTAAACCCGCGTATTGTGTATGCCTAATTCCAGGATACGGAAGTCCCGTAAACTGCCTCTCCCTACACCCAGGACACCTAACTCCACTAAGCTGTGTCTCTCTACATTCAGGGGGCAGAACTCCTGTAAGCTGCATCTCCTACACACAGGATACAGAAAACCCGCACATTGTGAATGCCTAATTCCAGGCTACAGAACTCCCGTAAACAACGTCTCTCTACTCCCAGGATGCAGAACTCTGCTAAACCGCGTCTCTCTACATCCAGGTTACAGAACTCCCTTAAGCTGCGTCTGCTACACTCAGGCTACGGGAATCCCATATACAGCGTATGCCTACTCCAAGGCTGCCGAACTCTTGTAAACTGCTTCTCTCTACACAAGGATACAGACCTCCGGTAAAATGCTTCTCACTACGTTCAGGTGGCAGAACTACCGTAAGCTGCATCTGCTGCACTCAGGATACAGAAAACCCGCATATGGCGAAAGCCTACTCCCAGGCTTCAGAACTCCCGTAAACAACTTCTCTCTACGCCCAGGATGCACAACTCCAGTAAACTGCATCTCTGTACGTCTAGGTTACAGAACTCCCGTAAGCTGCGCCTGATACACTCAGGCCATAGGAATCCCCTATACAGCGTATGCCTACTCCCAGGCCGCAGAACCCCGGGAAACAGCTTCTCTGTACATTCAACCTACAGAACTCCTGGACACTGCATCTCTCGACACTTAGGTTACAGACCTCACAGAAGTTGCAACTCCTACACTCAGGATACAGACAACGCACATATAGCGAGTGGCTAATTACAGTCTACAGAACTCCAGGAAACAGCTAGCTCCTCTCTACACAAAGGCTAGAGAACTCCTGGAAACCGCGCCCCTCTACATCCATTTTACAGAAATCCCGAAAGTTGCGTCTGCTACACACACTCAGCATACAAAAAACCCGCATATAGCGAATACCTACTTGTAAGCTACAGAACTCCAGGAAAGAGCTCCTCTCTACACCAAGGACAGAGAACTCCTGGAAACTGCGTCGATCTGCATCCAGGTAACAGAGCTCCCGTAAGCTGCGTCTCCTACACTCAGGCTTCAGAAATCCCATGCACTGCGTATGCCTATTGCCAGGCTACAGACCTCTTGGAAACCACTGCTCTCAGCACTCAGATACAGAACTCCGGTAAACTGCGTCTCTCTACATGCAGGTTACAGAATTCCCCGTAAGCATCGTGTGCTCCACTCAGGCTGCAGGACTCCTGGAAACTGTGTCTCTCGATATCCGTGGTACAGAACACCCGTAAGCTGGCTATCCTACACTCAGGGTACAGTAAACCCGCGTATTGTGTATGCCTAATTCCAGGATACGGAAGTCCCGTAAACTGCCTCTCCCTACACCCAGGACACCTAACTCCACTAAGCTGTGTCTCTCTACATTCAGGGGGCAGAACTCCTGTAAGCTGCATCTCCTACACACAGGATACAGAAAACCCGCACATTGTGAATGCCTAATTCCAGGCTACAGAACTCCCGTAAACAACGTCTCTCTACTCCCAGGATGCAGAACTCTGCTAAACCGCGTCTCTCTACATCCAGGTTACAGAACTCCCTTAAGCTGCGTCTGCTACACTCAGGCTACGGGAATCCCATATACAGCGTATGCCTACTCCAAGGCTGCCGAACTCTTGTAAACTGCTTCTCTCTACACAAGGATACAGACCTCCGGTAAAATGCTTCTCACTACGTTCAGGTGGCAGAACTACCGTAAGCTGCATCTGCTGCACTCAGGATACAGAAAACCCGCATATGGCGAAAGCCTACTCCCAGGCTTCAGAACTCCCGTAAACAACTTCTCTCTACGCCCAGGATGCACAACTCCAGTAAACTGCATCTCTGTACGTCTAGGTTACAGAACTCCCGTAAGCTGCGCCTGATACACTCAGGCCATAGGAATCCCGTATACAGCGTATGCCTACTCCCAGGCCGCAGAACCCCGGGAAACAGCTTCTCTGTACATTCAACCTACAGAACTCCTGGACACTGCATCTCTCGACACTTAGGTTACAGACCTCACAGAAGTTGCAACTCCTACACTCAGGATACAGACAACGCACATATAGCGAGTGGCTAATTACAGTCTACAGAACTCCAGGAAACAGCTAGCTCCTCTCTACACAAAGGCTAGAGAACTCCTGGAAACCGCGCCGCTCTACATCCATTTTACAGAAATCCCGAAAGTTGCGTCTGCTAAACACACTCAGCATACAAAAACCCCCATATAGCGAATACCTACATCTAAGCTACAGAACTCCAGGAAAGAGCTCCTCTCTACACCAAGGACAGAGAACTCCTGGAAACTGCGTCGATCTGCATCCAGGTAACAGAGCTCCCGTAAGCTGCGTCTCCTACACTCAGGCTTCAGAAATCCCATGCACTGCGTATGCCTATTGCCAGGCTACAGACCTCTTGGAAACCACTGCTCTCAGCACTCAGATACAGAACTCCGGTAAACTGCGTCTCTCTACATGCAGGTTACAGAATTCCCCGTAAGCATCGTGTGCTCCACTCAGGCTGCAGGACTCCTGGAAACTGTGTCTCTCGATATCCGTGGTACAGAACACCCGTAAGCTGGCTATCCTACACTCAGGGTACAGTAAACCCGCGTATTGTGTATGCCTAATTCCAGGATACGGAAGTCCCGTAAACTGCCTCTCCCTACACCCAGGACACCTAACTCCACTAAGCTGTGTCTCTCTACATTCAGGGGGCAGAACTCCTGTAAGCTGCATCTCCTACACACAGGATACAGAAAACCCGCACATTGTGAATGCCTAATTCCAGGCTACAGAACTCCCGTAAACAACGTCTCTCTACTCCCAGGATGCAGAACTCTGCTAAACCGCGTCTCTCTACATCCAGGTTACAGAACTCCCTTAAGCTGCGTCTGCTACACTCAGGCTACGGGAATCCCATATACAGCGTATGCCTACTCCAAGGCTGCCGAACTCTTGTAAACTGCTTCTCTCTACACAAGGATACAGACCTCCGGTAAAATGCTTCTCACTACGTTCAGGTGGCAGAACTACCGTAAGCTGCATCTGCTGCACTCAGGATACAGAAAACCCGCATATGGCGAAAGCCTACTCCCAGGCTTCAGAACTCCCGTAAACAACTTCTCTCTACGCCCAGGATGCACAACTCCAGTAAACTGCATCTCTGTACGTCTAGGTTACAGAACTCCCGTAAGCTGCGCCTGATACACTCAGGCCATAGGAATCCCCTATACAGCGTATGCCTACTCCCAGGCCGCAGAACCCCGGGAAACAGCTTCTCTGTACATTCAACCTACAGAACTCCTGGACACTGCATCTCTCGACACTTAGGTTACAGACCTCACAGAAGTTGCAACTCCTACACTCAGGATACAGACAACGCACATATAGCGAGTGGCTAATTACAGTCTACAGAACTCCAGGAAACAGCTAGCTCCTCTCTACACAAAGGCTAGAGAACTCCTGGAAACCGCGCCCCTCTACATCCATTTTACAGAAATCCCGAAAGTTGCGTCTGCTACACACACTCAGCATACAAAAAACCCGCATATAGCGAATACCTACTTGTAAGCTACAGAACTCCAGGAAAGAGCTCCTCTCTACACCAAGGACAGAGAACTCCTGGAAACTGCGTCGATCTGCATCCAGGTAACAGAGCTCCCGTAAGCTGCGTCTCCTACACTCAGGCTTCAGAAATCCCATGCACTGCGTATGCCTATTGCCAGGCTACAGACCTCTTGGAAACCACTGCTCTCAGCACTCAGATACAGAACTCCGGTAAACTGCGTCTCTCTACATGCAGGTTACAGAATTCCCCGTAAGCATCGTGTGCTCCACTCAGGCTGCAGGACTCCTGGAAACTGTGTCTCTCGATATCCGTGGTACAGAACACCCGTAAGCTGGCTATCCTACACTCAGGGTACAGTAAACCCGCGTATTGTGTATGCCTAATTCCAGGATACGGAAGTCCCGTAAACTGCCTCTCCCTACACCCAGGACACCTAACTCCACTAAGCTGTGTCTCTCTACATTCAGGGGGCAGAACTCCTGTAAGCTGCATCTCCTACACACAGGATACAGAAAACCCGCACATTGTGAATGCCTAATTCCAGGCTACAGAACTCCCGTAAACAACGTCTCTCTACTCCCAGGATGCAGAACTCTGCTAAACCGCGTCTCTCTACATCCAGGTTACAGAACTCCCTTAAGCTGCGTCTGCTACACTCAGGCTACGGGAATCCCATATACAGCGTATGCCTACTCCAAGGCTGCCGAACTCTTGTAAACTGCTTCTCTCTACACAAGGATACAGACCTCCGGTAAAATGCTTCTCACTACGTTCAGGTGGCAGAACTACCGTAAGCTGCATCTGCTGCACTCAGGATACAGAAAACCCGCATATGGCGAAAGCCTACTCCCAGGCTTCAGAACTCCCGTAAACAACTTCTCTCTACGCCCAGGATGCACAACTCCAGTAAACTGCATCTCTGTACGTCTAGGTTACAGAACTCCCGTAAGCTGCGCCTGATACACTCAGGCCATAGGAATCCCCTATACAGCGTATGCCTACTCCCAGGCCGCAGAACCCCGGGAAACAGCTTCTCTGTACATTCAACCTACAGAACTCCTGGACACTGCATCTCTCGACACTTAGGTTACAGACCTCACAGAAGTTGCAACTCCTACACTCAGGATACAGACAACGCACATATAGCGAGTGGCTAATTACAGTCTACAGAACTCCAGGAAACAGCTAGCTCCTCTCTACACAAAGGATAGAGAACTCCTGGAAACCGCGCCGCTCTACATCCATTTTACAGAAATCCCGAAAGTTGCGTCTGCTAAACACACTCAGCATACAAAAACCCCCATATAGCGAATACCTACATCTAAGCTACAGAACTCCAGGAAAGAGCTCCTCTCTACACCAAGGACAGAGAACTCCTGGAAACTGCGTCGATCTGCATCCAGGTAACAGAGCTCCCGTAAGCTGCGTCTCCTACACTCAGGCTTCAGAAATCCCATGCACTGCGTATGCCTATTGCCAGGCTACAGACCTCTTGGAAACCACTGCTCTCAGCACTCAGATACAGAACTCCGGTAAACTGCGTCTCTCTACATGCAGGTTACAGAATTCCCCGTAAGCATCGTGTGCTCCACTCAGGCTGCAGGACTCCTGGAAACTGTGTCTCTCGATATCCGTGGTACAGAACACCCGTAAGCTGGCTATCCTACACTCAGGGTACAGTAAACCCGCGTATTGTGTATGCCTAATTCCAGGATACGGAAGTCCCGTAAACTGCCTCTCCCTACACCCAGGACACCTAACTCCACTAAGCTGTGTCTCTCTACATTCAGGGGGCAGAACTCCTGTAAGCTGCATCTCCTACACACAGGATACAGAAAACCCGCACATTGTGAATGCCTAATTCCAGGCTACAGAACTCCCGTAAACAACGTCTCTCTACTCCCAGGATGCAGAACTCTGCTAAACCGCGTCTCTCTACATCCAGGTTACAGAACTCCCTTAAGCTGCGTCTGCTACACTCAGGCTACGGGAATCCCATATACAGCGTATGCCTACTCCAAGGCTGCCGAACTCTTGTAAACTGCTTCTCTCTACACAAGGATACAGACCTCCGGTAAAATGCTTCTCACTACGTTCAGGTGGCAGAACTACCGTAAGCTGCATCTGCTGCACTCAGGATACAGAAAACCCGCATATGGCGAAAGCCTACTCCCAGGCTTCAGAACTCCCGTAAACAACTTCTCTCTACGCCCAGGATGCACAACTCCAGTAAACTGCATCTCTGTACGTCTAGGTTACAGAACTCCCGTAAGCTGCGCCTGATACACTCAGGCCATAGGAATCCCCTATACAGCGTATGCCTACTCCCAGGCCGCAGAACCCCGGGAAACAGCTTCTCTGTACATTCAACCTACAGAACTCCTGGACACTGCATCTCTCGACACTTAGGTTACAGACCTCACAGAAGTTGCAACTCCTACACTCAGGATACAGACAACGCACATATAGCGAGTGGCTAATTACAGTCTACAGAACTCCAGGAAACAGCTAGCTCCTCTCTACACAAAGGCTAGAGAACTCCTGGAAACCGCGCCGCTCTACATCCATTTTACAGAAATTCCGAAAGTTGCATCTGCTACACACACTCAGCATACAAAAACCCCCATATAGCGAATACCTACATCTAAGCTACAGAACTCCAGGAAAGAGCTCCTCTCTACACCAAGGACAGAGAACTCCTGGAAACTGCGTCGATCTGCATCCAGGTAACAGAGCTCCCGTAAGCTGCGTCTCCTACACTCAGGCTTCAGAAATCCCATGCACTGCGTATGCCTATTGCCAGGCTACAGACCTCTTGGAAACCACTGCTCTCAGCACTCAGATACAGAACTCCGGTAAACTGCATCTCTCTACATGCAGGTTACAGAATTCCCCGTAAGCATCGTGTGCTCCACTCAGGCTGCAGGACTCCTGGAAACTGTGTCTCTCGATATCCGTGGTACAGAACACCCGTAAGCTGGCTATCCTACACTCAGGGTACAGTAAACCCGCGTATTGTGTATGCCTAATTCCAGGATACGGAAGTCCCGTAAACTGCCTCTCCCTACACCCAGGATACCTAACTCCGCTAAGCTGTGTCTCTCTACATTCAGGGGGCAGACTCCTGTAAGCTGCATCTCCTACACACAGGATACAGAAAACCCGCACATTGTGAATGCCTAATTCCAGGCTACAGAACTCCCGTAAACAACGTCTCTCTACTCCCAGGATGCAGAACTCCGCTAAACCGCGTCTCTCTACATCCAGGTTACAGAACTTCCTTTAATCTGCGTCTGCTACACTCAGGCTACGGGAATCCTATATACAGCGTATGCCTACTCCAAGGCTGCCGAACTCTTGTAAACTGCTTCTCTCTACACAAGGATACAGACCTCCGGTAAAATGCTTCTCACTACGTTCAGGTGGCAGAACTACCGTAAGCTGCATCTGCTGCACTCAGGATACAGAAAACCCGCATATGGCGAAAGCCTACTCCCAGGCTTCAGAACTCCCGTAAACAACTTCTCTCTACGCCCAGGATGCACAACTCCAGTAAACTGCATCTCTGTACGTCTAGGTTACAGAACTCCCGTAAGCTGCGCCTGATACACTCAGGCCATAGGAATCCCCTATACAGCGTATGCCTACTCCCAGGCCGCAGAACCCCGGGAAACAGCTTCTCTGTACATTCAACCTACAGAACTCCTGGACACTGCATCTCTCGACACTTAGGTTACAGACCTCACAGAAGTTGCAACTCCTACACTCAGGATACAGACAACGCACATATAGCGAGTGGCTAATTACAGTCTACAGAACTCCAGGAAACAGCTAGCTCCTCTCTACACAAAGGCTAGAGAACTCCTGGAAACCGCGCCCCTCTACATCCATTTTACAGAAATCCCGAAAGTTGCGTCTGCTACACACACTCAGCATACAAAAAACCCGCATATAGCGAATACCTACTTGTAAGCTACAGAACTCCAGGAAAGAGCTCCTCTCTACACCAAGGACAGAGAACTCCTGGAAACTGCGTCGATCTGCATCCAGGTAACAGAGCTCCCGTAAGCTGCGTCTCCTACACTCAGGCTTCAGAAATCCCATGCACTGCGTATGCCTATTGCCAGGCTACAGACCTCTTGGAAACCACTGCTCTCAGCACTCAGATACAGAACTCCGGTAAACTGCGTCTCTCTACATGCAGGTTACAGAATTCCCCGTAAGCATCGTGTGCTCCACTCAGGCTGCAGGACTCCTGGAAACTGTGTCTCTCGATATCCGTGGTACAGAACACCCGTAAGCTGGCTATCCTACACTCAGGGTACAGTAAACCCGCGTATTGTGTATGCCTAATTCCAGGATACGGAAGTCCCGTAAACTGCCTCTCCCTACACCCAGGACACCTAACTCCACTAAGCTGTGTCTCTCTACATTCAGGGGGCAGAACTCCTGTAAGCTGCATCTCCTACACACAGGATACAGAAAACCCGCACATTGTGAATGCCTAATTCCAGGCTACAGAACTCCCGTAAACAACGTCTCTCTACTCCCAGGATGCAGAACTCTGCTAAACCGCGTCTCTCTACATCCAGGTTACAGAACTCCCTTAAGCTGCGTCTGCTACACTCAGGCTACGGGAATCCCATATACAGCGTATGCCTACTCCAAGGCTGCCGAACTCTTGTAAACTGCTTCTCTCTACACAAGGATACAGACCTCCGGTAAAATGCTTCTCACTACGTTCAGGTGGCAGAACTACCGTAAGCTGCATCTGCTGCACTCAGGATACAGAAAACCCGCATATGGCGAAAGCCTACTCCCAGGCTTCAGAACTCCCGTAAACAACTTCTCTCTACGCCCAGGATGCACAACTCCAGTAAACTGCATCTCTGTACGTCTAGGTTACAGAACTCCCGTAAGCTGCGCCTGATACACTCAGGCCATAGGAATCCCCTATACAGCGTATGCCTACTCCCAGGCCGCAGAACCCCGGGAAACAGCTTCTCTGTACATTCAACCTACAGAACTCCTGGACACTGCATCTCTCGACACTTAGGTTACAGACCTCACAGAAGTTGCAACTCCTACACTCAGGATACAGACAACGCACATATAGCGAGTGGCTAATTACAGTCTACAGAACTCCAGGAAACAGCTAGCTCCTCTCTACACAAAGGCTAGAGAACTCCTGGAAACCGCGCCGCTCTACATCCATTTTACAGAAATTCCGAAAGTTGCATCTGCTACACACACTCAGCATACAAAAACCCCCATATAGCGAATACCTACATCTAAGCTACAGAACTCCAGGAAAGAGCTCCTCTCTACACCAAGGACAGAGAACTCCTGGAAACTGCGTCGATCTGCATCCAGGTAACAGAGCTCCCGTAAGCTGCGTCTCCTACACTCAGGCTTCAGAAATCCCATGCACTGCGTATGCCTATTGCCAGGCTACAGACCTCTTGGAAACCACTGCTCTCAGCACTCAGATACAGAACTCCGGTAAACTGCATCTCTCTACATGCAGGTTACAGAATTCCCCGTAAGCATCGTGTGCTCCACTCAGGCTGCAGGACTCCTGGAAACTGTGTCTCTCGATATCCGTGGTACAGAACACCCGTAAGCTGGCTATCCTACACTCAGGGTACAGTAAACCCGCGTATTGTGTATGCCTAATTCCAGGATACGGAAGTCCCGTAAACTGCCTCTCCCTACACCCAGGATACCTAACTCCGCTAAGCTGTGTCTCTCTACATTCAGGGGGCAGACTCCTGTAAGCTGCATCTCCTACACACAGGATACAGAAAACCCGCACATTGTGAATGCCTAATTCCAGGCTACAGAACTCCCGTAAACAACGTCTCTCTACTCCCAGGATGCAGAACTCCGCTAAACCGCGTCTCTCTACATCCAGGTTACAGAACTTCCTTTAATCTGCGTCTGCTACACTCAGGCTACGGGAATCCTATATACAGCGTATGCCTACTCCAAGGCTGCCGAACTCTTGTAAACTGCTTCTCTCTACACAAGGATACAGACCTCCGGTAAAATGCTTCTCACTACGTTCAGGTGGCAGAACTACCGTAAGCTGCATCTGCTGCACTCAGGATACAGAAAACCCGCATATGGCGAAAGCCTACTCCCAGGCTTCAGAACTCCCGTAAACAACTTCTCTCTACGCCCAGGATGCACAACTCCAGTAAACTGCATCTCTGTACGTCTAGGTTACAGAACTCCCGTAAGCTGCGCCTGATACACTCAGGCCATAGGAATCCCCTATACAGCGTATGCCTACTCCCAGGCCGCAGAACCCCGGGAAACAGCTTCTCTGTACATTCAACCTACAGAACTCCTGGACACTGCATCTCTCGACACTTAGGTTACAGACCTCACAGAAGTTGCAACTCCTACACTCAGGATACAGACAACGCACATATAGCGAGTGGCTAATTACAGTCTACAGAACTCCAGGAAACAGCTAGCTCCTCTCTACACAAAGGCTAGAGAACTCCTGGAAACCGCGCCCCTCTACATCCATTTTACAGAAATCCCGAAAGTTGCGTCTGCTACACACACTCAGCATACAAAAAACCCGCATATAGCGAATACCTACTTGTAAGCTACAGAACTCCAGGAAAGAGCTCCTCTCTACACCAAGGACAGAGAACTCCTGGAAACTGCGTCGATCTGCATCCAGGTAACAGAGCTCCCGTAAGCTGCGTCTCCTACACTCAGGCTTCAGAAATCCCATGCACTGCGTATGCCTATTGCCAGGCTACAGACCTCTTGGAAACCACTGCTCTCAGCACTCAGATACAGAACTCCGGTAAACTGCGTCTCTCTACATGCAGGTTACAGAATTCCCCGTAAGCATCGTGTGCTCCACTCAGGCTGCAGGACTCCTGGAAACTGTGTCTCTCGATATCCGTGGTACAGAACACCCGTAAGCTGGCTATCCTACACTCAGGGTACAGTAAACCCGCGTATTGTGTATGCCTAATTCCAGGATACGGAAGTCCCGTAAACTGCCTCTCCCTACACCCAGGACACCTAACTCCACTAAGCTGTGTCTCTCTACATTCAGGGGGCAGAACTCCTGTAAGCTGCATCTCCTACACACAGGATACAGAAAACCCGCACATTGTGAATGCCTAATTCCAGGCTACAGAACTCCCGTAAACAACGTCTCTCTACTCCCAGGATGCAGAACTCTGCTAAACCGCGTCTCTCTACATCCAGGTTACAGAACTCCCTTAAGCTGCGTCTGCTACACTCAGGCTACGGGAATCCCATATACAGCGTATGCCTACTCCAAGGCTGCCGAACTCTTGTAAACTGCTTCTCTCTACACAAGGATACAGACCTCCGGTAAAATGCTTCTCACTACGTTCAGGTGGCAGAACTACCGTAAGCTGCATCTGCTGCACTCAGGATACAGAAAACCCGCATATGGCGAAAGCCTACTCCCAGGCTTCAGAACTCCCGTAAACAACTTCTCTCTACGCCCAGGATGCACAACTCCAGTAAACTGCATCTCTGTACGTCTAGGTTACAGAACTCCCGTAAGCTGCGCCTGATACACTCAGGCCATAGGAATCCCGTATACAGCGTATGCCTACTCCCAGGCCGCAGAACCCCGGGAAACAGCTTCTCTGTACATTCAACCTACAGAACTCCTGGACACTGCATCTCTCGACACTTAGGTTACAGACCTCACAGAAGTTGCAACTCCTACACTCAGGATACAGACAACGCACATATAGCGAGTGGCTAATTACAGTCTACAGAACTCCAGGAAACAGCTAGCTCCTCTCTACACAAAGGCTAGAGAACTCCTGGAAACCGCGCCGCTCTACATCCATTTTACAGAAATCCCGAAAGTTGCGTCTGCTAAACACACTCAGCATACAAAAACCCCCATATAGCGAATACCTACATCTAAGCTACAGAACTCCAGGAAAGAGCTCCTCTCTACACCAAGGACAGAGAACTCCTGGAAACTGCGTCGATCTGCATCCAGGTAACAGAGCTCCCGTAAGCTGCGTCTCCTACACTCAGGCTTCAGAAATCCCATGCACTGCGTATGCCTATTGCCAGGCTACAGACCTCTTGGAAACCACTGCTCTCAGCACTCAGATACAGAACTCCGGTAAACTGCATCTCTCTACATGCAGGTTACAGAATTCCCCGTAAGCATCGTGTGCTCCACTCAGGCTGCAGGACTCCTGGAAACTGTGTCTCTCGATATCCGTGGTACAGAACACCCGTAAGCTGGCTATCCTACACTCAGGGTACAGTAAACCCGCGTATTGTGTATGCCTAATTCCAGGATACGGAAGTCCCGTAAACTGCTTCTCCCTACACCCAGGATACCTAACTCCGCTAAGCTGTGTCTCTCTACATTCAGGGGGCAGACTCCTGTAAGCTGCATCTCCTACACACAGGACACAGAAAACCCGCACATTGTGAATGCCTAATTCCAGGCTACAGAACTCCCGTAAACAACGTCTCTCTACTCCCAGGATGCAGAACTCCGCTAAACCGCGTCTCTCTACATCCAAGTTACAGAACTTCCTTTAATCTGCGTCTGCTACACTCAGGCTATGGGAATCCTATATACAGCGTATGCCTACTCCAAGGCTGCCGAACTCTTGTAAACTGCTTCTCTCTACACAAGGATACAGACCTCCGGTAAAATGCTTCTCACTACGTTCAGGTGGCAGAACTACCGTAAGCTGCATCTGCTGCACTCAGGATACAGAAAACCCGCATATGGCGAAAGCCTACTCCCAGGCTTCAGAACTCCCGTAAACAACTTCTCTCTACGCCCAGGATGCACAACTCCAGTAAACTGCATCTCTGTACATCTAGGTTACAGAACTCCCGTAAGCTGCGCCTGATACACTCAGGCCATAGGAATCCCCTATACAGCGTATGCCTACTCCCAGGCCGCAGAACCCCGGGAAACAGCTTCTCTGTACATTCAACCTACAGAACTCCTGGACACTGCATCTCTCGACACTTAGGTTACAGACCTCACAGAAGTTGCAACTCCTACACTCAGGATACAGACAACGCACATATAGCGAGTGGCTAATTACAGTCTACAGAACTCCAGGAAACAGCTAGCTCCTCTCTACACAAAGGCTAGAGAACTCCTGGAAACCGCGCCCCTCTACATCCATTTTACAGAAATCCCGAAAGTTGCGTCTGCTACACACACTCAGCATACAAAAAACCCGCATATAGCGAATACCTACTTGTAAGCTACAGAACTCCAGGAAAGAGCTCCTCTCTACACCAAGGACAGAGAACTCCTGGAAACTGCGTCGATCTGCATCCAGGTAACAGAGCTCCCGTAAGCTGCGTCTCCTACACTCAGGCTTCAGAAATCCCATGCACTGCGTATGCCTATTGCCAGGCTACAGACCTCTTGGAAACCACTGCTCTCAGCACTCAGATACAGAACTCCGGTAAACTGCGTCTCTCTACATGCAGGTTACAGAATTCCCCGTAAGCATCGTGTGCTCCACTCAGGCTGCAGGACTCCTGGAAACTGTGTCTCTCGATATCCGTGGTACAGAACACCCGTAAGCTGGCTATCCTACACTCAGGGTACAGTAAACCCGCGTATTGTGTATGCCTAATTCCAGGATACGGAAGTCCCGTAAACTGCCTCTCCCTACACCCAGGACACCTAACTCCACTAAGCTGTGTCTCTCTACATTCAGGGGGCAGAACTCCTGTAAGCTGCATCTCCTACACACAGGATACAGAAAACCCGCACATTGTGAATGCCTAATTCCAGGCTACAGAACTCCCGTAAACAACGTCTCTCTACTCCCAGGATGCAGAACTCTGCTAAACCGCGTCTCTCTACATCCAGGTTACAGAACTCCCTTAAGCTGCGTCTGCTACACTCAGGCTACGGGAATCCCATATACAGCGTATGCCTACTCCAAGGCTGCCGAACTCTTGTAAACTGCTTCTCTCTACACAAGGATACAGACCTCCGGTAAAATGCTTCTCACTACGTTCAGGTGGCAGAACTACCGTAAGCTGCATCTGCTGCACTCAGGATACAGAAAACCCGCATATGGCGAAAGCCTACTCCCAGGCTTCAGAACTCCCGTAAACAACTTCTCTCTACGCCCAGGATGCACAACTCCAGTAAACTGCATCTCTGTACGTCTAGGTTACAGAACTCCCGTAAGCTGCGCCTGATACACTCAGGCCATAGGAATCCCCTATACAGCGTATGCCTACTCCCAGGCCGCAGAACCCCGGGAAACAGCTTCTCTGTACATTCAACCTACAGAACTCCTGGACACTGCATCTCTCGACACTTAGGTTACAGACCTCACAGAAGTTGCAACTCCTACACTCAGGATACAGACAACGCACATATAGCGAGTGGCTAATTACAGTCTACAGAACTCCAGGAAACAGCTAGCTCCTCTCTACACAAAGGATAGAGAACTCCTGGAAACCGCGCCGCTCTACATCCATTTTACAGAAATCCCGAAAGTTGCGTCTGCTAAACACACTCAGCATACAAAAACCCCCATATAGCGAATACCTACATCTAAGCTACAGAACTCCAGGAAAGAGCTCCTCTCTACACCAAGGACAGAGAACTCCTGGAAACTGCGTCGATCTGCATCCAGGTAACAGAGCTCCCGTAAGCTGCGTCTCCTACACTCAGGCTTCAGAAATCCCATGCACTGCGTATGCCTATTGCCAGGCTACAGACCTCTTGGAAACCACTGCTCTCAGCACTCAGATACAGAACTCCGGTAAACTGCATCTCTCTACATGCAGGTTACAGAATTCCCCGTAAGCATCGTGTGCTCCACTCAGGCTGCAGGACTCCTGGAAACTGTGTCTCTCGATATCCGTGGTACAGAACACCCGTAAGCTGGCTATCCTACACTCAGGGTACAGTAAACCCGCGTATTGTGTATGCCTAATTCCAGGATACGGAAGTCCCGTAAACTGCTTCTCCCTACACCCAGGATACCTAACTCCGCTAAGCTGTGTCTCTCTACATTCAGGGGGCAGACTCCTGTAAGCTGCATCTCCTACACACAGGACACAGAAAACCCGCACATTGTGAATGCCTAATTCCAGGCTACAGAACTCCCGTAAACAACGTCTCTCTACTCCCAGGATGCAGAACTCTGCTAAACCGCGTCTCTCTACATCCAAGTTACAGAACTTCCTTTAATCTGCGTCTGCTACACTCAGGCTACGGGAATCCTATATACAGCGTATGCCTACTCCAAGGCTGCCGAACTCTTGTAAACTGCTTCTCTCTACACAAGGATACAGACCTCCGGTAAAATGCTTCTCACTACGTTCAGGTGGCAGAACTACCGTAAGCTGCATCTGCTGCACTCAGGATACAGAAAACCCGCATATGGCGAAAGCCTACTCCCAGGCTTCAGAACTCCCGTAAACAACTTCTCTCTACGCCCAGGATGCACAACTCCAGTAAACTGCATCTCTGTACGTCTAGGTTACAGAACTCCCGTAAGCTGCGCCTGATACACTCAGGCCATAGGAATCCCGTATACAGCGTATGCCTACTCCCAGGCCGCAGAACCCCGGGAAACAGCTTCTCTGTACATTCAACCTACAGAACTCCTGGACACTGCATCTCTCGACACTTAGGTTACAGACCTCACAGAAGTTGCAACTCCTACACTCAGGATACAGACAACGCACATATAGCGAGTGGCTAATTACAGTCTACAGAACTCCAGGAAACAGCTAGCTCCTCTCTACACAAAGGCTAGAGAACTCCTGGAAACCGCGCCGCTCTACATCCATTTTACAGAAATCCCGAAAGTTGCGTCTGCTACACACACTCAGCATACAAAAAACCCGCATATAGCGAATACCTACTTGTAAGCTACAGAACTCCAGGAAAGAGCTCCTCTCTACACCAAGGACAGAGAACTCCTGGAAACTGCGTCGATCTGCATCCAGGTAACAGAGCTCCCGTAAGCTGCGTCTCCTACACTCAGGCTTCAGAAATCCCATGCACTGCGTATGCCTATTGCCAGGCTACAGACCTCTTGGAAACCACTGCTCTCAGCACTCAGATACAGAACTCCGGTAAACTGCGTCTCTCTACATGCAGGTTACAGAATTCCCCGTAAGCATCGTGTGCTCCACTCAGGCTGCAGGACTCCTGGAAACTGTGTCTCTCGATATCCGTGGTACAGAACACCCGTAAGCTGGCTATCCTACACTCAGGGTACAGTAAACCCGCGTATTGTGTATGCCTAATTCCAGGATACGGAAGTCCCGTAAACTGCCTCTCCCTACACCCAGGACACCTAACTCCACTAAGCTGTGTCTCTCTACATTCAGGGGGCAGAACTCCTGTAAGCTGCATCTCCTACACACAGGATACAGAAAACCCGCACATTGTGAATGCCTAATTCCAGGCTACAGAACTCCCGTAAACAACGTCTCTCTACTCCCAGGATGCAGAACTCTGCTAAACCGCGTCTCTCTACATCCAGGTTACAGAACTCCCTTAAGCTGCGTCTGCTACACTCAGGCTACGGGAATCCCATATACAGCGTATGCCTACTCCAAGGCTGCCGAACTCTTGTAAACTACTTCTCTCTACACAAGGATACAGACCTCCGGTAAAATGCTTCTCACTACGTTCAGGTGGCAGAACTACCGTAAGCTGCATCTGCTGCACTCAGGATACAGAAAACCCGCATATGGCGAAAGCCTACTCCCAGGCTTCAGAACTCCCGTAAACAACTTCTCTCTACGCCCAGGATGCACAACTCCAGTAAACTGCATCTCTGTACGTCTAGGTTACAGAACTCCCGTAAGCTGCGTCTGCTACACTCAGGCCATAGGAATCCCCTATACAGCGTATGCCTACTCCCAGGCCGCAGAACCCCGGGAAACAGCTTCTCTGTACATTCAACCTACAGAACTCCTGGACACTGCATCTCTCGACACTTAGGTTACAGACCTCACAGAAGTTGCAACTCCTACACTCAGGATACAGACAACACACATATAGCGAGTGGCTAATTACAGTCTACAGAACTCCAGGAAACAGCTAGCTCCTCTCTACACAAAGGCTAGAGAACTCCTGGAAACCGCGCCCCTCTACATCCATTTTACAGAAATCCCGAAAGTTGCGTCTGCTAAACACACTCAGCATACAAAAACCCCCATATAGCGAATACCTACATCTAAGCTACAGAACTCCAGGAAAGAGCTCCTCTCTACACCAAGGACAGAGAACTCCTGGAAACTGCGTCGATCTGCATCCAGGTAACAGAGCTCCCGTAAGCTGTGTCTCCTACACTCAGGCTTCAGAAATCCCATACACTGCGTATGCCTATTGCCAGGCTACAGACCTCTTGGAAACCACTGCTCTCAGCACTCAGATACAGAACTCCGGTAAACTGCGTCTCTCTACATGCAGGTTACAGAATTCCCCGTAAGCATCGTGTGCTCCACTCAGGCTGCAGGACTCCTGGAAACTGTGTCTCTCGATATCCGTGGTACAGAACACCCGTAAGCTGGCTATCCTACACTCAGGGTACAGTAAACCCGCGTATTGTGTATGCCTAATTCCAGGATACGGAAGTCCCGTAAACTGCCTCTCCCTACACCCAGGACACCTAACTCCACTAAGCTGTGTCTCTCTACATTCAGGGGGCAGAACTCCTGTAAGCTGCATCTCCTACACACAGGATACAGAAAACCCGCACATTATGAATGCCTAATTCCAGGCTACAGAACTCCCGTAAACAACGTCTCTCTACTCCCAGGATGCAGAACTCTGCTAAACCGCGTCTCTCTACATCCAGGTTACAGAACTCCCTTAAGCTGCGTCTGCTACACTCAGGCTACGGGAATCCCATATACAGCGTATGCCTACTCCAAGGCTGCCGAACTCTTGTAAACTGCTTCTCTCTACACAAGGATACAGACCTCCGGTAAAATGCTTCTCACTACGTTCAGGTGGCAGAACTACCGTAAGCTGCATCTGCTGCACTCAGGATACAGAAAACCCGCATATGGCGAAAGCCTACTCCCAGGCTTCAGAACTCCCGTAAACAACTTCTCTCTACGCCCAGGATGCACAACTCCAGTAAACTGCATCTCTGTACGTCTAGGTTACAGAACTCCCGTAAGCTGCGCCTGATACACTCAGGCCATAGGAATCCCGTATACAGCGTATGCCTACTCCCAGGCCGCAGAACCCCGGGAAACAGCTTCTCTGTACATTCAACCTACAGAACTCCTGGACACTGCATCTCTCGACACTTAGGTTACAGACCTCACAGAAGTTGCAACTCCTACACTCAGGATACAGACAACACACATATAGCGAGTGGCTAATTACAGTCTACAGAACTCCAGGAAACAGCTAGCTCCTCTCTACACAAAGGCTAGAGAACTCCTGGAAACCGCGCCCCTCTACATCCATTTTACAGAAATCCCGAAAGTTGCGTCTGCTAAACACACTCAGCATACAAAAACCCCCATATAGCGAATACCTACATCTAAGCTACAGAACTCCAGGAAAGAGCTCCTCTCTACACCAAGGACAGAGAACTCCTGGAAACTGCGTCGATCTGCATCCAGGTAACAGAGCTCCCGTAAGCTGCGTCTCCTACACTCAGGCTTCAGAAATCCCATGCACTGCGTATGCCTATTGCCAGGCTACAGACCTCTTGGAAACCACTGCTCTCAGCACTCAGATACAGAACTCCGGTAAACTGCATCTCTCTACATGCAGGTTACAGAATTCCCCGTAAGCATCGTGTGCTCCACTCAGGCTGCAGGACTCCTGGAAACTGTGTCTCTCGATATCCGTGGTACAGAACACCCGTAAGCTGGCTATCCTACACTCAGGGTACAGTAAACCCGCGTATTGTGTATGCCTAATTCCAGGATACGGAAGTCCCGTAAACTGCTTCTCCCTACACCCAGGATACCTAACTCCACTAAGCTGTGTCTCTCTACATTCAGGGGGCAGAACTCCTGTAAGCTGCATCTCCTACACACAGGATACAGAAAACCCGCACATTGTGAATGCCTAATTCCAGGCTACAGAACTCCCGTAAACAACGTCTCTCTACTCCCAGGATGCAGAACTCTGCTAAACCGCGTCTCTCTACATCCAGGTTACAGAACTCCCTTAAGCTGCGTCTGCTACACTCAGGCTACGGGAATCCCATATACAGCGTATGCCTACTCCAAGGCTGCCGAACTCTTGTAAACTGCTTCTCTCTACACAAGGATACAGACCTCCGGTAAAATGCTTCTCACTACGTTCAGGTGGCAGAACTACCGTAAGCTGCATCTGCTGCACTCAG
The DNA here is from genome assembly GCF_033115175.1 of Lepus europaeus. Taxonomy (NCBI): domain Eukaryota; kingdom Metazoa; phylum Chordata; class Mammalia; order Lagomorpha; family Leporidae; genus Lepus; species Lepus europaeus. The sequence continues at coordinate 103,713 of NW_026909044.1, forward strand.
GATACAGAAAACCCGCATATGGCGAAAGCCTACTCCCAGGCTTCAGAACTCCCGTAAACAACTTCTCTCTACGCCCAGGATGCACAACTCCAGTAAACTGCATCTCTGTACGTCTAGGTTACAGAACTCCCGTAAGCTGCGCCTGATACACTCAGGCCATAGGAATCCCGTATACAGCGTATGCCTACTCCCAGGCCGCAGAACCCCGGGAAACAGCTTCTCTGTACATTCAACCTACAGAACTCCTGGACACTGCATCTCTCGACACTTAGGTTACAGACCTCACAGAAGTTGCAACTCCTACACTCAGGATACAGACAACACACATATAGCGAGTGGCTAATTACAGTCTACAGAACTCCAGGAAACAGCTAGCTCCTCTCTACACAAAGGCTAGAGAACTCCTGGAAACCGCGCCCCTCTACATCCATTTTACAGAAATCCCGAAAGTTGCGTCTGCTAAACACACTCAGCATACAAAAACCCCCATATAGCGAATACCTACATCTAAGCTACAGAACTCCAGGAAAGAGCTCCTCTCTACACCAAGGACAGAGAACTCCTGGAAACTGCGTCGATCTGCATCCAGGTAACAGAGCTCCCGTAAGCTGCGTCTCCTACACTCAGGCTTCAGAAATCCCATGCACTGCGTATGCCTATTGCCAGGCTACAGACCTCTTGGAAACCACTGCTCTCAGCACTCAGATACAGAACTCCGGTAAACTGCATCTCTCTACATGCAGGTTACAGAATTCCCCGTAAGCATCGTGTGCTCCACTCAGGCTGCAGGACTCCTGGAAACTGTGTCTCTCGATATCCGTGGTACAGAACACCCGTAAGCTGGCTATCCTACACTCAGGGTACAGTAAACCCGCGTATTGTGTATGCCTAATTCCAGGATACGGAAGTCCCGTAAACTGCTTCTCCCTACACCCAGGATACCTAACTCCGCTAAGCTGTGTCTCTCTACATTCAGGGGGCAGAACTCCTGTAAGCTGCATCTCCTACACACAGGATACAGAAAACCCGCACATTGTGAATGCCTAATTCCAGGCTACAGAACTCCCGTAAACAACGTCTCTCTACTCCCAGGATGCAGAACTCTGCTAAACCGCGTCTCTCTACATCCAGGTTACAGAACTCCCTTAAGCTGCGTCTGCTACACTCAGGCTACGGGAATCCCATATACAGCGTATGCCTACTCCAAGGCTGCCGAACTCTTGTAAACTGCTTCTCTCTACACAAGGATACAGACCTCCGGTAAAATGCTTCTCACTACGTTCAGGTGGCAGAACTACCGTAAGCTGCATCTGCTGCACTCAGGATACAGAAAACCCGCATATGGCGAAAGCCTACTCCCAGGCTTCAGAACTCCCGTAAACAACTTCTCTCTACGCCCAGGATGCACAACTCCAGTAAACTGCATCTCTGTACGTCTAGGTTACAGAACTCCCGTAAGCTGCGCCTGATACACTCAGGCCATAGGAATCCCGTATACAGCGTATGCCTACTCCCAGGCCGCAGAACCCCGGGAAACAGCTTCTCTGTACATTCAACCTACAGAACTCCTGGACACTGCATCTCTCGACACTTAGGTTACAGACCTCACAGAAGTTGCAACTCCTACACTCAGGATACAGACAACACACATATAGCGAGTGGCTAATTACAGTCTACAGAACTCCAGGAAACAGCTAGCTCCTCTCTACACAAAGGCTAGAGAACTCCTGGAAACCGCGCCCCTCTACATCCATTTTACAGAAATCCCGAAAGTTGCGTCTGCTAAACACACTCAGCATACAAAAACCCCCATATAGCGAATACCTACATCTAAGCTACAGAACTCCAGGAAAGAGCTCCTCTCTACACCAAGGACAGAGAACTCCTGGAAACTGCGTCGATCTGCATCCAGGTAACAGAGCTCCCGTAAGCTGCGTCTCCTACACTCAGGCTTCAGAAATCCCATGCACTGCGTATGCCTATTGCCAGGCTACAGACCTCTTGGAAACCACTGCTCTCAGCACTCAGATACAGAACTCCGGTAAACTGCATCTCTCTACATGCAGGTTACAGAATTCCCCGTAAGCATCGTGTGCTCCACTCAGGCTGCAGGACTCCTGGAAACTGTGTCTCTCGATATCCGTGGTACAGAACACCCGTAAGCTGGCTATCCTACACTCAGGGTACAGTAAACCCGCGTATTGTGTATGCCTAATTCCAGGATACGGAAGTCCCGTAAACTGCTTCTCCCTACACCCAGGATACCTAACTCCGCTAAGCTGTGTCTCTCTACATTCAGGGGGCAGAACTCCTGTAAGCTGCATCTCCTACACACAGGATACAGAAAACCCGCACATTGTGAATGCCTAATTCCAGGCTACAGAACTCCCGTAAACAACGTCTCTCTACTCCCAGGATGCAGAACTCTGCTAAACCGCGTCTCTCTACATCCAGGTTACAGAACTCCCTTAAGCTGCGTCTGCTACACTCAGGCTACGGGAATCCCATATACAGCGTATGCCTACTCCAAGGCTGCCGAACTCTTGTAAACTGCTTCTCTCTACACAAGGATACAGACCTCCGGTAAAATGCTTCTCACTACGTTCAGGTGGCAGAACTACCGTAAGCTGCATCTGCTGCACTCAGGATACAGAAAACCCGCATATGGCGAAAGCCTACTCCCAGGCTTCAGAACTCCCGTAAACAACTTCTCTCTACGCCCAGGATGCACAACTCCAGTAAACTGCATCTCTGTACGTCTAGGTTACAGAACTCCCGTAAGCTGCGCCTGATACACTCAGGCCATAGGAATCCCGTATACAGCGTATGCCTACTCCCAGGCCGCAGAACCCCGGGAAACAGCTTCTCTGTACATTCAACCTACAGAACTCCTGGACACTGCATCTCTCGACACTTAGGTTACAGACCTCACAGAAGTTGCAACTCCTACACTCAGGATACAGACAACGCACATATAGCGAGTGGCTAATTACAGTCTACAGAACTCCAGGAAACAGCTAGCTCCTCTCTACACAAAGGATAGAGAACTCCTGGAAACCGCGCCGCTCTACATCCATTTTACAGAAATCCCGAAAGTTGCGTCTGCTACACACACTCAGCATACAAAAAACCCGCATATAGCGAATACCTACTTCTAAGCTACAGAACTCCAGGAAAGAGCTCCTCTCTACACCAAGGACAGAGAACTCCTGGAAACTGCGTCGATCTGCATCCAGGTAACAGAGCTCCCGTAAGCTGTGTCTCCTACACTCAGGCTTCAGAAATCCCATACACTGCGTATGCCTATTGCCAGGCTACAGACCTCTTGGAAACCACTGCTCTCAGCACTCAGATACAGAACTCCGGTAAACTGCGTCTCTCTACATGCAGGTTACAGAATTCCCCGTAAGCATCGTGTGCTCCACTCAGGCTGCAGGACTCCTGGAAACTGTGTCTCTCGATATCCGTGGTACAGAACACCCGTAAGCTGGCTATCCTACACTCAGGGTACAGTAAACCCGCGTATTGTGTATGCCTAATTCCAGGATACGGAAGTCCCGTAAACTGCTTCTCCCTACACCCAGGATACCTAACTCCGCTAAGCTGTGTCTCTCTACATTCAGGGGGCAGACTCCTGTAAGCTGCATCTCCTACACACAGGACACAGAAAACCCGCACATTGTGAATGCCTAATTCCAGGCTACAGAACTCCCGTAAACAACGTCTCTCTACTCCCAGGATGCAGAACTCTGCTAAACCGCGTCTCTCTACATCCAAGTTACAGAACTTCCTTTAATCTGCGTCTGCTACACTCAGGCTACGGGAATCCTATATACAGCGTATGCCTACTCCAAGGCTGCCGAACTCTTGTAAACTGCTTCTCTCTACACAAGGATACAGACCTCCGGTAAAATGCTTCTCACTACGTTCAGGTGGCAGAACTACCGTAAGCTGCATCTGCTGCACTCAGGATACAGAAAACCCGCATATGGCGAAAGCCTACTCCCAGGCTTCAGAACTCCCGTAAACAACTTCTCTCTACGCCCAGGATGCACAACTCCAGATGTACTGCATCTCTGTACGTCTAGGTTACAGAACTCCCGTAAGCTGCGCCTGATACACTCAGGCCATAGGAATCCCGTATACAGCGTATGCCTACTCCCAGGCCGCAGAACCCCGGGAAACAGCTTCTCTGTACATTCAACCTACAGAACTCCTGGACACTGCATCTCTCGACACTTAGGTTACAGACCTCACAGAAGTTGCAACTCCTACACTCAGGATACAGACAACGCACATATAGCGAGTGGCTAATTACAGTCTACAGAACTCCAGGAAACAGCTAGCTCCTCTCTACACAAAGGCTAGAGAACTCCTGGAAACCGCGCCGCTCTACATCCATTTTACAGAAATCCCGAAAGTTGCGTCTGCTACACACACTCAGCATACAAAAAACCCGCATATAGCGAATACCTACTTGTAAGCTACAGAACTCCAGGAAAGAGCTCCTCTCTACACCAAGGACAGAGAACTCCTGGAAACTGCGTCGATCTGCATCCAGGTAACAGAGCTCCCGTAAGCTGCGTCTCCTACACTCAGGCTTCAGAAATCCCATGCACTGCGTATGCCTATTGCCAGGCTACAGACCTCTTGGAAACCACTGCTCTCAGCACTCAGATACAGAACTCCGGTAAACTGCGTCTCTCTACATGCAGGTTACAGAATTCCCCGTAAGCATCGTGTGCTCCACTCAGGCTGCAGGACTCCTGGAAACTGTGTCTCTCGATATCCGTGGTACAGAACACCCGTAAGCTGGCTATCCTACACTCAGGGTACAGTAAACCCGCGTATTGTGTATGCCTAATTCCAGGATACGGAAGTCCCGTAAACTGCCTCTCCCTACACCCAGGACACCTAACTCCGCTAAGCTGTGTCTCTCTACATTCAGGGGGCAGAACTCCTGTAAGCTGCATCTCCTACACACAGGATACAGAAAACCCGCACATTGTGAATGCCTAATTCCAGGCTACAGAACTCCCGTAAACAACGTCTCTCTACTCCCAGGATGCAGAACTCTGCTAAACCGCGTCTCTCTACATCCAGGTTACAGAACTCCCTTAAGCTGCGTCTGCTACACTCAGGCTACGGGAATCCCATATACAGCGTATGCCTACTCCAAGGCTGCCGAACTCTTGTAAACTGCTTCTCTCTACACAAGGATACAGACCTCCGGTAAAATGCTTCTCACTACGTTCAGGTGGCAGAACTACCGTAAGCTGCATCTGCTGCACTCAGGATACAGAAAACCCGCATATGGCGAAAGCCTACTCCCAGGCTTCAGAACTCCCGTAAACAACTTCTCTCTACGCCCAGGATGCACAACTCCAGTAAACTGCATCTCTGTACGTCTAGGTTACAGAACTCCCGTAAGCTGCGCCTGATACACTCAGGCCATAGGAATCCCCTATACAGCGTATGCCTACTCCCAGGCCGCAGAACCCCGGGAAACAGCTTCTCTGTACATTCAACCTACAGAACTCCTGGACACTGCATCTCTCGACACTTAGGTTACAGACCTCACAGAAGTTGCAACTCCTACACTCAGGATACAGACAACGCACATATAGCGAGTGGCTAATTACAGTCTACAGAACTCCAGGAAACAGCTAGCTCCTCTCTACACAAAGGCTAGAGAACTCCTGGAAACCGCGCCCCTCTACATCCATTTTACAGAAATCCCGAAAGTTGCGTCTGCTAAACACACTCAGCATACAAAAACCCCCATATAGCGAATACCTACATCTAAGCTACAGAACTCCAGGAAAGAGCTCCTCTCTACACCAAGGACAGAGAACTCCTGGAAACTGCGTCGATCTGCATCCAGGTAACAGAGCTCCCGTAAGCTGCGTCTCCTACACTCAGGCTTCAGAAATCCCATGCACTGCGTATGCCTATTGCCAGGCTACAGACCTCTTGGAAACCACTGCTCTCAGCACTCAGATACAGAACTCCGGTAAACTGCATCTCTCTACATGCAGGTTACAGAATTCCCCGTAAGCATCGTGTGCTCCACTCAGGCTGCAGGACTCCTGGAAACTGTGTCTCTCGATATCCGTGGTACAGAACACCCGTAAGCTGGCTATCCTACACTCAGGGTACAGTAAACCCGCGTATTGTGTATGCCTAATTCCAGGATACGGAAGTCCCGTAAACTGCTTCTCCCTACACCCAGGATACCTAACTCCGCTAAGCTGTGTCTCTCTACATTCAGGGGGCAGAACTCCTGTAAGCTGCATCTCCTACACACAGGATACAGAAAACCCGCACATTGTGAATGCCTAATTCCAGGCTACAGAACTCCCGTAAACAACGTCTCTCTACTCCCAGGATGCAGAACTCCGCTAAACCGCGTCTCTCTACATCCAGGTTACAGAACTTCCTTTAATCTGCGTCTGCTACACTCAGGCTACGGGAATCCTATATACAGCGTATGCCTACTCCAAGGCTGCCGAACTCTTGTAAACTGCTTCTCTCTACACAAGGATACAGACCTCCGGTAAAATGCTTCTCACTACGTTCAGGTGGCAGAACTACCGTAAGCTGCATCTGCTGCACTCAGGATACAGAAAACCCGCTTATGGCGAAAGCCTACTCCCAGGCTTCAGAACTCCCATAAACAACTTCTCTCTACGCCCAGGATGCACAACTCCAGTAAACTGCATCTCTGTATGTCTAGGTTACAGAACTCCCGTAAGCTGCGCCTGATACACTCAGGCCATAGGAATCCCGTATACAGCGTATGCCTACTCCCAGGCCGCAGAACCCCGGGAAACAGCTTCTCTGTACATTCAACCTACAGAACTCCTGGACACTGCATCTCTCGACACTTAGGTTACAGACCTCACAGAAGTTGCAACTCCTACACTCAGGATACAGACAACGCACATATAGCGAGTGGCTAATTACAGTCTACAGAACTCCAGGAAACAGCTAGCTCCTCTCTACACAAAGGCTAGAGAACTCCTGGAAACCGCGCCCCTCTACATCCATTTTACAGAAATCCCGAAAGTTGCGTCTGCTAAACACACTCAGCATACAAAAACCCCCATATAGCGAATACCTACATCTAAGCTACAGAACTCCAGGAAAGAGCTCCTCTCTACACCAAGGACAGAGAACTCCTGGAAACTGCGTCGATCTGCATCCAGGTAACAGAGCTCCCGTAAGCTGCGTCTCCTACACTCAGGCTTCAGAAATCCCATGCACTGCGTATGCCTATTGCCAGGCTACAGACCTCTTGGAAACCACTGCTCTCAGCACTCAGATACAGAACTCCGGTAAACTGCATCTCTCTACATGCAGGTTACAGAATTCCCCGTAAGCATCGTGTGCTCCACTCAGGCTGCAGGACTCCTGGAAACTGTGTCTCTCGATATCCGTGGTACAGAACACCCGTAAGCTGGCTATCCTACACTCAGGGTACAGTAAACCCGCGTATTGTGTATGCCTAATTCCAGGATACGGAAGTCCCGTAAACTGCTTCTCCCTACACCCAGGATACCTAACTCCGCTAAGCTGTGTCTCTCTACATTCAGGGGGCAGACTCCTGTAAGCTGCATCTCCTACACACAGGACACAGAAAACCCGCACATTGTGAATGCCTAATTCCAGGCTACAGAACTCCCGTAAACAACGTCTCTCTACTCCCAGGATGCAGAACTCTGCTAAACCGCGTCTCTCTACATCCAAGTTACAGAACTTCCTTTAATCTGCGTCTGCTACACTCAGGCTACGGGAATCCTATATACAGCGTATGCCTACTCCAAGGCTGCCGAACTCTTGTAAACTGCTTCTCTCTACACAAGGATACAGACCTCCGGTAAAATGCTTCTCACTACGTTCAGGTGGCAGAACTACCGTAAGCTGCATCTGCTGCACTCAGGATACAGAAAACCCGCATGTGGCGAAAGCCTACTCCCAGGCTTCAGAACTCCCGTAAACAACTTCTCTCTACGCCCAGGATGCACAACTCCAGTAAACTGCATCTCTGTACGTCTAGGTTACAGAACTCCCGTAAGCTGCGCCTGATACACTCAGGCCATAGGAATCCCCTATACAGCGTATGCCTACTCCCAGGCCGCAGAACCCCGGGAAACAGCTTCTCTGTACATTCAACCTACAGAACTCCTGGACACTGCATCTCTCGACACTTAGGTTACAGACCTCACAGAAGTTGCAACTCCTACACTCAGGATACAGACAACGCACATATAGCGAGTGGCTAATTACAGTCTACAGAACTCCAGGAAACAGCTAGCTCCTCTCTACACAAAGGATAGAGAACTCCTGGAAACCGCGCCGCTCTACATCCATTTTACAGAAATCCCGAAAGTTGCGTCTGCTACACACACTCAGCATACAAAAAACCCGCATATAGCGAATACCTACTTCTAAGCTACAGAACTCCAGGAAAGAGCTCCTCTCTACACCAAGGACAGAGAACTCCTGGAAACTGCGTCGATCTGCATCCAGGTAACAGAGCTCCCGTAAGCTGTGTCTCCTACACTCAGGCTTCAGAAATCCCATACACTGCGTATGCCTATTGCCAGGCTACAGACCTCTTGGAAACCACTGCTCTCAGCACTCAGATACAGAACTCCGGTAAACTGCGTCTCTCTACATGCAGGTTACAGAATTCCCCGTAAGCATCGTGTGCTCCACTCAGGCTGCAGGACTCCTGGAAACTGTGTCTCTCGATATCCGTGGTACAGAACACCCGTAAGCTGGCTATCCTACACTCAGGGTACAGTAAACCCGCGTATTGTGTATGCCTAATTCCAGGATACGGAAGTCCCGTAAACTGCCTCTCCCTACACCCAGGACACCTAACTCCGCTAAGCTGTGTCTCTCTACATTCAGGGGGCAGAACTCCTGTAAGCTGCATCTCCTACACACAGGATACAGAAAACCCGCACATTGTGAATGCCTAATTCCAGGCTACAGAACTCCCGTAAACAACGTCTCTCTACTCCCAGGATGCAGAACTCTGCTAAACCGCGTCTCTCTACATCCAGGTTACAGAACTCCCTTAAGCTGCGTCTGCTACACTCAGGCTACGGGAATCCCATATACAGCGTATGCCTACTCCAAGGCTGCCGAACTCTTGTAAACTGCTTCTCTCTACACAAGGATACAGACCTCCGGTAAAATGCTTCTCACTACGTTCAGGTGGCAGAACTACCGTAAGCTGCATCTGCTGCACTCAGGATACAGAAAACCCGCATATGGCGAAAGCCTACTCCCAGGCTTCAGAACTCCCGTAAACAACTTCTCTCTACGCCCAGGATGCACAACTCCAGTAAACTGCATCTCTGTACGTCTAGGTTACAGAACTCCCGTAAGCTGCGCCTGATACACTCAGGCCATAGGAATCCCGTATACAGCGTATGCCTACTCCCAGGCCGCAGAACCCCGGGAAACAGCTTCTCTGTACATTCAACCTACAGAACTCCTGGACACTGCATCTCTCGACACTTAGGTTACAGACCTCACAGAAGTTGCAACTCCTACACTCAGGATACAGACAACACACATATAGCGAGTGGCTAATTACAGTCTACAGAACTCCAGGAAACAGCTAGCTCCTCTCTACACAAAGGCTAGAGAACTCCTGGAAACCGCGCCCCTCTACATCCATTTTACAGAAATCCCGAAAGTTGCGTCTGCTAAACACACTCAGCATACAAAAACCCCCATATAGCGAATACCTACATCTAAGCTACAGAACTCCAGGAAAGAGCTCCTCTCTACACCAAGGACAGAGAACTCCTGGAAACTGCGTCGATCTGCATCCAGGTAACAGAGCTCCCGTAAGCTGCGTCTCCTACACTCAGGCTTCAGAAATCCCATGCACTGCGTATGCCTATTGCCAGGCTACAGACCTCTTGGAAACCACTGCTCTCAGCACTCAGATACAGAACTCCGGTAAACTGCATCTCTCTACATGCAGGTTACAGAATTCCCCGTAAGCATCGTGTGCTCCACTCAGGCTGCAGGACTCCTGGAAACTGTGTCTCTCGATATCCGTGGTACAGAACACCCGTAAGCTGGCTATCCTACACTCAGGGTACAGTAAACCCGCGTATTGTGTATGCCTAATTCCAGGATACGGAAGTCCCGTAAACTGCTTCTCCCTACACCCAGGATACCTAACTCCACTAAGCTGTGTCTCTCTACATTCAGGGGGCAGAACTCCTGTAAGCTGCATCTCCTACACACAGGATACAGAAAACCCGCACATTGTGAATGCCTAATTCCAGGCTACAGAACTCCCGTAAACAACGTCTCTCTACTCCCAGGATGCAGAACTCTGCTAAACCGCGTCTCTCTACATCCAGGTTACAGAACTCCCTTAAGCTGCGTCTGCTACACTCAGGCTACGGGAATCCCATATACAGCGTATGCCTACTCCAAGGCTGCCGAACTCTTGTAAACTGCTTCTCTCTACACAAGGATACAGACCTCCGGTAAAATGCTTCTCACTACGTTCAGGTGGCAGAACTACCGTAAGCTGCATCTGCTGCACTCAGGATACAGAAAACCCGCATATGGCGAAAGCCTACTCCCAGGCTTCAGAACTCCCGTAAACAACTTCTCTCTACGCCCAGGATGCACAACTCCAGTAAACTGCATCTCTGTACGTCTAGGTTACAGAACTCCCGTAAGCTGCGCCTGATACACTCAGGCCATAGGAATCCCGTATACAGCGTATGCCTACTCCCAGGCCGCAGAACCCCGGGAAACAGCTTCTCTGTACATTCAACCTACAGAACTCCTGGACACTGCATCTCTCGACACTTAGGTTACAGACCTCACAGAAGTTGCAACTCCTACACTCAGGATACAGACAACACACATATAGCGAGTGGCTAATTACAGTCTACAGAACTCCAGGAAACAGCTAGCTCCTCTCTACACAAAGGCTAGAGAACTCCTGGAAACCGCGCCCCTCTACATCCATTTTACAGAAATCCCGAAAGTTGCGTCTGCTAAACACACTCAGCATACAAAAACCCCCATATAGCGAATACCTACATCTAAGCTACAGAACTCCAGGAAAGAGCTCCTCTCTACACCAAGGACAGAGAACTCCTGGAAACTGCGTCGATCTGCATCCAGGTAACAGAGCTCCCGTAAGCTGCGTCTCCTACACTCAGGCTTCAGAAATCCCATGCACTGCGTATGCCTATTGCCAGGCTACAGACCTCTTGGAAACCACTGCTCTCAGCACTCAGATACAGAACTCCGGTAAACTGCATCTCTCTACATGCAGGTTACAGAATTCCCCGTAAGCATCGTGTGCTCCACTCAGGCTGCAGGACTCCTGGAAACTGTGTCTCTCGATATCCGTGGTACAGAACACCCGTAAGCTGGCTATCCTACACTCAGGGTACAGTAAACCCGCGTATTGTGTATGCCTAATTCCAGGATACGGAAGTCCCGTAAACTGCCTCTCCCTACACCCAGGACACCTAACTCCGCTAAGCTGTGTCTCTCTACATTCAGGGGGCAGAACTCCTGTAAGCTGCATCTCCTACACACAGGATACAGAAAACCCGCACATTGTGAATGCCTAATTCCAGGCTACAGAACTCCCGTAAACAACGTCTCTCTACTCCCAGGATGCAGAACTCTGCTAAACCGCGTCTCTCTACATCCAGGTTACAGAACTCCCTTAAGCTGCGTCTGCTACACTCAGGCTACGGGAATCCCATATACAGCGTATGCCTACTCCAAGGCTGCCGAACTCTTGTAAACTGCTTCTCTCTACACAAGGATACAGACCTCCGGTAAAATGCTTCTCACTACGTTCAGGTGGCAGAACTACCGTAAGCTGCATCTGCTGCACTCAGGATACAGAAAACCCGCATATGGCGAAAGCCTACTCCCAGGCTTCAGAACTCCCGTAAACAACTTCTCTCTACGCCCAGGATGCACAACTCCAGTAAACTGCATCTCTGTACGTCTAGGTTACAGAACTCCCGTAAGCTGCGCCTGATACACTCAGGCCATAGGAATCCCGTATACAGCGTATGCCTACTCCCAGGCCGCAGAACCCCGGGAAACAGCTTCTCTGTACATTCAACCTACAGAACTCCTGGACACTGCATCTCTCGACACTTAGGTTACAGACCTCACAGAAGTTGCAACTCCTACACTCAGGATACAGACAACGCACATATAGCGAGTGGCTAATTACAGTCTACAGAACTCCAGGAAACAGCTAGCTCCTCTCTACACAAAGGATAGAGAACTCCTGGAAACCGCGCCGCTCTACATCCATTTTACAGAAATCCCGAAAGTTGCGTCTGCTACACACACTCAGCATACAAAAAACCCGCATATAGCGAATACCTACTTCTAAGCTACAGAACTCCAGGAAAGAGCTCCTCTCTACACCAAGGACAGAGAACTCCTGGAAACTGCGTCGATCTGCATCCAGGTAACAGAGCTCCCGTAAGCTGCGTCTCCTACACTCAGGCTTCAGAAATCCCATGCACTGCGTATGCCTATTGCCAGGCTACAGACCTCTTGGAAACCACTGCTCTCAGCACTCAGATACAGAACTCCGGTAAACTGCATCTCTCTACATGCAGGTTACAGAATTCCCCGTAAGCATCGTGTGCTCCACTCAGGCTGCAGGACTCCTGGAAACTGTGTCTCTCGATATCCGTGGTACAGAACACCCGTAAGCTGGCTATCCTACACTCAGGGTACAGTAAACCCGCGTATTGTGTATGCCTAATTCCAGGATACGGAAGTCCCGTAAACTGCTTCTCCCTACACCCAGGATACCTAACTCCACTAAGCTGTGTCTCTCTACATTCAGGGGGCAGAACTCCTGTAAGCTGCATCTCCTACACACAGGATACAGAAAACCCGCACATTGTGAATGCCTAATTCCAGGCTACAGAACTCCCGTAAACAACGTCTCTCTACTCCCAGGATGCAGAACTCTGCTAAACCGCGTCTCTCTACATCCAGGTTACAGAACTCCCTTAAGCTGCGTCTGCTACACTCAGGCTACGGGAATCCCATATACAGCGTATGCCTACTCCAAGGCTGCCGAACTCTTGTAAACTGCTTCTCTCTACACAAGGATACAGACCTCCGGTAAAATGCTTCTCACTACGTTCAGGTGGCAGAACTACCGTAAGCTGCATCTGCTGCACTCAGGATATAGAAAACCCGCATATGGCGAAAGCCTACTCCCAGGCTTCAGAACTCCCGTAAACAACTTCTCTCTACGCCCAGGATGCACAACTCCAGTAAACTGCATCTCTGTACGTCTAGGTTACAGAACTCCCGTAAGCTGCGCCTGATACACTCAGGCCATAGGAATCCCGTATACAGCGTATGCCTACTCCCAGGCCGCAGAACCCCGGGAAACAGCTTCTCTGTACATTCAACCTACAGAACTCCTGGACACTGCATCTCTCGACACTTAGGTTACAGACCTCACAGAAGTTGCAACTCCTACACTCAGGATACAGACAACACACATATAGCGAGTGGCTAATTACAGTCTACAGAACTCCAGGAAACAGCTAGCTCCTCTCTACACAAAGGCTAGAGAACTCCTGGAAACCGCGCCCCTCTACATCCATTTTACAGAAATCCCGAAAGTTGCGTCTGCTAAACACACTCAGCATACAAAAACCCCCATATAGCGAATACCTACATCTAAGCTACAGAACTCCAGGAAAGAGCTCCTCTCTACACCAAGGACAGAGAACTCCTGGAAACTGCGTCGATCTGCATCCAGGTAACAGAGCTCCCGTAAGCTGCGTCTCCTACACTCAGGCTTCAGAAATCCCATGCACTGCGTATGCCTATTGCCAGGCTACAGACCTCTTGGAAACCACTGCTCTCAGCACTCAGATACAGAACTCCGGTAAACTGCATCTCTCTACATGCAGGTTACAGAATTCCCCGTAAGCATCGTGTGCTCCACTCAGGCTGCAGGACTCCTGGAAACTGTGTCTCTCGATATCCGTGGTACAGAACACCCGTAAGCTGGCTATCCTACACTCAGGGTACAGTAAACCCGCGTATTGTGTATGCCTAATTCCAGGATACGGAAGTCCCGTAAACTGCCTCTCCCTACACCCAGGACACCTAACTCCGCTAAGCTGTGTCTCTCTACATTCAGGGGGCAGAACTCCTGTAAGCTGCATCTCCTACACACAGGATACAGAAAACCCGCACATTGTGAATGCCTAATTCCAGGCTACAGAACTCCCGTAAACAACGTCTCTCTACTCCCAGGATGCAGAACTCTGCTAAACCGCGTCTCTCTACATCCAGGTTACAGAACTCCCTTAAGCTGCGTCTGCTACACTCAGGCTACGGGAATCCCATATACAGCGTATGCCTACTCCAAGGCTGCCGAACTCTTGTAAACTGCTTCTCTCTACACAAGGATACAGACCTCCGGTAAAATGCTTCTCACTACGTTCAGGTGGCAGAACTACCGTAAGCTGCATCTGCTGCACTCAGGATACAGAAAACCCGCATATGGCGAAAGCCTACTCCCAGGCTTCAGAACTCCCGTAAACAACTTCTCTCTACGCCCAGGATGCACAACTCCAGTAAACTGCATCTCTGTACGTCTAGGTTACAGAACTCCCGTAAGCTGCGCCTGATACACTCAGGCCATAGGAATCCCGTATACAGCGTATGCCTACTCCCAGGCCGCAGAACCCCGGGAAACAGCTTCTCTGTACATTCAACCTACAGAACTCCTGGACACTGCATCTCTCGACACTTAGGTTACAGACCTCACAGAAGTTGCAACTCCTACACTCAGGATACAGACAACGCACATATAGCGAGTGGCTAATTACAGTCTACAGAACTCCAGGAAACAGCTAGCTCCTCTCTACACAAAGGATAGAGAACTCCTGGAAACCGCGCCGCTCTACATCCATTTTACAGAAATCCCGAAAGTTGCGTCTGCTACACACACTCAGCATACAAAAAACCCGCATATAGCGAATACCTACTTCTAAGCTACAGAACTCCAGGAAAGAGCTCCTCTCTACACCAAGGACAGAGAACTCCTGGAAACTGCGTCGATCTGCATCCAGGTAACAGAGCTCCCGTAAGCTGTGTCTCCTACACTCAGGCTTCAGAAATCCCATGCACTGCGTATGCCTATTGCCAGGCTACAGACCTCTTGGAAACCACTGCTCTCAGCACTCAGATACAGAACTCCGGTAAACTGCGTCTCTCTACATGCAGGTTACAGAATTCCCCGTAAGCATCGTGTGCTCCACGCAGGCTGCAGGACTCCTGGAAACTGTGTCTCTCGATATCCGTGGTACAGAACACCCGTAAGCTGGCTATCCTACACTCAGGGTACAGTAAACCCGCGTATTGTGTATGCCTAATTCCAGGATATGGAAGTCCCGTAAACTGCCTCTCCCTACACCCAGGACACCTAACTCCGCTAAGCTGTGTCTCTCTACATTCAGGGGGCAGAACTCCTGTAAGCTGCATCTCCTACACACAGGATACAGAAAACCCGCACATTGTGAATGCCTAATTCCAGGCTACAGAACTCCCGTAAACAACGTCTCTCTACTCCCAGGATGCAGAACTCCGCTAAACCGCGTCTCTCTACATCCAGGTTACAGAACTCCCTTAAGCTGCGTCTGCTACACTCAGGCTACGGGAATCCCATATACAGCGTATGCCTACTCCAAGGCTGCCGAACTCTTGTAAACTGCTTCTCTCTACACAAGGATACAGACCTCCGGTAAAATGCTTCTCACTACGTTCAGGTGGCAGAACTACCGTAAGCTGCATCTGCTGCACTCAGGATACAGAAAACCCGCATATGGCGAAAGCCTACTCCCAGGCTTCAGAACTCCCGTAAACAACTTCTCTCTACGCCCAGGATGCACAACTCCAGTAAACTGCATCTCTGTACGTCTAGGTTACAGAACTCCCGTAAGCTGCGCCTGATACACTCAGGCCATAGGAATCCCCTATACAGCGTATGCCTACTCCCAGGCCGCAGAACCCCGGGAAACAGCTTCTCTGTACATTCAACCTACAGAACTCCTGGACACTGCATCTCTCGACACTTAGGTTACAGACCTCACAGAAGTTGCAACTCCTACACTCAGGATACAGACAACGCACATATAGCGAGTGGCTAATTACAGTCTACAGAACTCCAGGAAACAGCTAGCTCCTCTCTACACAAAGGATAGAGAACTCCTGGAAACCGCGCCGCTCTACATCCATTTTACAGAAATCCCGAAAGTTGCGTCTGCTACACACACTCAGCATACAAAAAACCCGCATATAGCGAATACCTACTTCTAAGCTACAGAACTCCAGGAAAGAGCTCCTCTCTACACCAAGGACAGAGAACTCCTGGAAACTGCGTCGATCTGCATCCAGGTAACAGAGCTCCCGTAAGCTGCGTCTCCTACACTCAGGCTTCAGAAATCCCATGCACTGCGTATGCCTATTGCCAGGCTACAGACCTCTTGGAAACCACTGCTCTCAGCACTCAGATACAGAACTCCGGTAAACTGCGTCTCTCTACATGCAGGTTACAGAATTCCCCGTAAGCATCGTGTGCTCCACTCAGGCTGCAGGACTCCTGGAAACTGTGTCTCTCGATATCCGTGGTACAGAACACCCGTAAGCTGGCTATCCTACACTCAGGGTACAGTAAACCCGCGTATTGTGTATGCCTAATTCCAGGATACGGAAGTCCCGTAAACTGCCTCTCCCTACACCCAGGACACCTAACTCCGCTAAGCTGTGTCTCTCTACATTCAGGGGGCAGAACTCCTGTAAGCTGCATCTCCTACACACAGGATACAGAAAACCCGCACATTGTGAATGCCTAATTCCAGGCTACAGAACTCCCGTAAACAACGTCTCTCTACTCCCAGGATGCAGAACTCCGC
Source organism: Lepus europaeus (assembly GCF_033115175.1). Classification (NCBI taxonomy): domain Eukaryota; kingdom Metazoa; phylum Chordata; class Mammalia; order Lagomorpha; family Leporidae; genus Lepus; species Lepus europaeus. The sequence continues at coordinate 120,704 of NW_026909044.1, forward strand.
TAAACCGCGTCTCTCTACATCCAGGTTACAGAACTCCCTTAAGCTGCGTCTGCTACACTCAGGCTACGGGAATCCCATATACAGCGTATGCCTACTCCAAGGCTGCCGAACTCTTGTAAACTGCTTCTCTCTACACAAGGATACAGACCTCCGGTAAAATGCTTCTCACTACGTTCAGGTGGCAGAACTACCGTAAGCTGCATCTGCTGCACTCAGGATACAGAAAACCCGCCTATGGCGAAAGCCTACTCCCAGGCTTCAGAACTCCCATAAACAACTTCTCTCTACGCCCAGGATGCACAACTCCAGTAAACTGCATCTCTGTACGTCTAGGTTACAGAACTCCCGTAAGCTGCGCCTGATACACTCAGGCCATAGGAATCCCCTATACAGCGTATGCCTACTCCCAGGCCGCAGAACCCCGGGAAACAGCTTCTCTGTACATTCAACCTACAGAACTCCTGGACACTGCATCTCTCGACACTTAGGTTACAGACCTCACAGAAGTTGCAACTCCTACACTCAGGATACAGACAACACACATATAGCGAGTGGCTAATTACAGTCTACAGAACTCCAGGAAACAGCTAGCTCCTCTCTACACAAAGGATAGAGAACTCCTGGAAACCGCGCCGCTCTACATCCATTTTACAGAAATCCCGAAAGTTGCGTCTGCTACACACACTCAGCATACAAAAAACCCGCATATAGCGAATACCTACTTCTAAGCTTCAGAACTCCAGGAAAGAGCTCCTCTCTACACCAAGGACAGAGAACTCCTGGAAACTGCGTCGATCTGCATCCAGGTAACAGAGCTCCCGTAAGCTGCATCTCCTACACTCAGGCTTCAGAAATCCCATGCACTGCGTATGCCTATTGCCAGGCTACAGACCTCTTGGAAACCACTGCTCTCAGCACTCAGATACAGAACTCCGGTAAACTGCGTCTCTCTACATGCAGGTTACAGAATTCCCCGTAAGCATCGTGTGCTCCACTCAGGCTGCAGGACTCCTGGAAACTGTGTCTCTCGATATCCGTGGTACAGAACACCCGTAAGCTGGCTATCCTACACTCAGGGTACAGTAAACCCGCGTATTGTGTATGCCTAATTCCAGGATACGGAAGTCCCGTAAACTGCCTCTCCCTACACCCAGGACACCTAACTCCGCTAAGCTGTGTCTCTCTACATTCAGGGGGCAGAACTCCTGTAAGCTGCATCTCCTACACACAGGATACAGAAAACCCGCACATTGTGAATGCCTAATTCCAGGCTACAGAACTCCCGTAAACAACGTCTCTCTACTCCCAGGATGCAGAACTCTGCTAAACCGCGTCTCTCTACATCCAGGTTACAGAACTCCCTTAAGCTGCGTCTGCTACACTCAGGCTACGGGAATCCCATATACAGCGTATGCCTACTCCAAGGCTGCCGAACTCTTGTAAACTGCTTCTCTCTACACAAGGATACAGACCTCCGGTAAAATGCTTCTCACTACGTTCAGGTGGCAGAACTACCGTAAGCTGCATCTGCTGCACTCAGGATACAGAAAACCCGCATATGGCGAAAGCCTACTCCCAGGCTTCAGAACTCCCGTAAACAACTTCTCTCTACGCCCAGGATGCACAACTCCAGTAAACTGCATCTCTGTACGTCTAGGTTACAGAACTCCCGTAAGCTGCGCCTGATACACTCAGGCCATAGGAATCCCGTATACAGCGTATGCCTACTCCCAGGCCGCAGAACCCCGGGAAACAGCTTCTCTGTACATTCAACCTACAGAACTCCTGGACACTGCATCTCTCGACACTTAGGTTACAGACCTCACAGAAGTTGCAACTCCTACACTCAGGATACAGACAACACACATATAGCGAGTGGCTAATTACAGTCTACAGAACTCCAGGAAACAGCTAGCTCCTCTCTACACAAAGGCTAGAGAACTCCTGGAAACCGCGCCCCTCTACATCCATTTTACAGAAATCCCGAAAGTTGCGTCTGCTAAACACACTCAGCATACAAAAACCCCCATATAGCGAATACCTACATCTAAGCTACAGAACTCCAGGAAAGAGCTCCTCTCTACACCAAGGACAGAGAACTCCTGGAAACTGCGTCGATCTGCATCCAGGTAACAGAGCTCCCGTAAGCTGCGTCTCCTACACTCAGGCTTCAGAAATCCCATGCACTGCGTATGCCTATTGCCAGGCTACAGACCTCTTGGAAACCACTGCTCTCAGCACTCAGATACAGAACTCCGGTAAACTGCATCTCTCTACATGCAGGTTACAGAATTCCCCGTAAGCATCGTGTGCTCCACTCAGGCTGCAGGACTCCTGGAAACTGTGTCTCTCGATATCCGTGGTACAGAACACCCGTAAGCTGGCTATCCTACACTCAGGGTACAGTAAACCCGCGTATTGTGTATGCCTAATTCCAGGATACGGAAGTCCCGTAAACTGCCTCTCCCTACACCCAGGACACCTAACTCCGCTAAGCTGTGTCTCTCTACATTCAGGGGGCAGAACTCCTGTAAGCTGCATCTCCTACACACAGGATACAGAAAACCCGCACATTGTGAATGCCTAATTCCAGGCTACAGAACTCCCGTAAACAACGTCTCTCTACTCCCAGGATGCAGAACTCTGCTAAACCGCGTCTCTCTACATCCAGGTTACAGAACTCCCTTAAGCTGCGTCTGCTACACTCAGGCTACGGGAATCCCATATACAGCGTATGCCTACTCCAAGGCTGCCGAACTCTTGTAAACTGCTTCTCTCTACACAAGGATACAGACCTCCGGTAAAATGCTTCTCACTACGTTCAGGTGGCAGAACTACCGTAAGCTGCATCTGCTGCACTCAGGATACAGAAAACCCGCATATGGCGAAAGCCTACTCCCAGGCTTCAGAACTCCCGTAAACAACTTCTCTCTACGCCCAGGATGCACAACTCCAGTAAACTGCATCTCTGTACGTCTAGGTTACAGAACTCCCGTAAGCTGCGCCTGATACACTCAGGCCATAGGAATCCCGTATACAGCGTATGCCTACTCCCAGGCCGCAGAACCCCGGGAAACAGCTTCTCTGTACATTCAACCTACAGAACTCCTGGACACTGCATCTCTCGACACTTAGGTTACAGACCTCACAGAAGTTGCAACTCCTACACTCAGGATACAGACAACGCACATATAGCGAGTGGCTAATTACAGTCTACAGAACTCCAGGAAACAGCTAGCTCCTCTCTACACAAAGGATAGAGAACTCCTGGAAACCGCGCCGCTCTACATCCATTTTACAGAAATCCCGAAAGTTGCGTCTGCTACACACACTCAGCATACAAAAAACCCGCATATAGCGAATACCTACTTCTAAGCTTCAGAACTCCAGGAAAGAGCTCCTCTCTACACCAAGGACAGAGAACTCCTGGAAACTGCGTCGATCTGCATCCAGGTAACAGAGCTCCCGTAAGCTGTGTCTCCTACACTCAGGCTTCAGAAATCCCATGCACTGCGTATGCCTATTGCCAGGCTACAGACCTCTTGGAAACCACTGCTCTCAGCACTCAGATACAGAACTCCGGTAAACTGCGTCTCTCTACATGCAGGTTACAGAATTCCCCGTAAGCATCGTGTGCTCCACGCAGGCTGCAGGACTCCTGGAAACTGTGTCTCTCGATATCCGTGGTACAGAACACCCGTAAGCTGGCTATCCTACACTCAGGGTACAGTAAACCCGCGTATTGTGTATGCCTAATTCCAGGATATGGAAGTCCCGTAAACTGCCTCTCCCTACACCCAGGACACCTAACTCCGCTAAGCTGTGTCTCTCTACATTCAGGGGGCAGAACTCCTGTAAGCTGCATCTCCTACACACAGGATACAGAAAACCCGCACATTGTGAATGCCTAATTCCAGGCTACAGAACTCCCGTAAACAACGTCTCTCTACTCCCAGGATGCAGAACTCCGCTAAACCGCGTCTCTCTACATCCAGGTTACAGAACTCCCTTAAGCTGCGTCTGCTACACTCAGGCTACGGGAATCCCATATACAGCGTATGCCTACTCCAAGGCTGCCGAACTCTTGTAAACTGCTTCTCTCTACACAAGGATACAGACCTCCGGTAAAATGCTTCTCACTACGTTCAGGTGGCAGAACTACCGTAAGCTGCATCTGCTGCACTCAGGATACAGAAAACCCGCATATGGCGAAAGCCTACTCCCAGGCTTCAGAACTCCCGTAAACAACTTCTCTCTACGCCCAGGATGCACAACTCCAGTAAACTGCATCTCTGTACGTCTAGGTTACAGAACTCCCGTAAGCTGCGCCTGATACACTCAGGCCATAGGAATCCCCTATACAGCGTATGCCTACTCCCAGGCCGCAGAACCCCGGGAAACAGCTTCTCTGTACATTCAACCTACAGAACTCCTGGACACTGCATCTCTCGACACTTAGGTTACAGACCTCACAGAAGTTGCAACTCCTACACTCAGGATACAGACAACGCACATATAGCGAGTGGCTAATTACAGTCTACAGAACTCCAGGAAACAGCTAGCTCCTCTCTACACAAAGGATAGAGAACTCCTGGAAACCGCGCCGCTCTACATCCATTTTACAGAAATCCCGAAAGTTGCGTCTGCTACACACACTCAGCATACAAAAAACCCGCATATAGCGAATACCTACTTCTAAGCTACAGAACTCCAGGAAAGAGCTCCTCTCTACACCAAGGACAGAGAACTCCTGGAAACTGCGTCGATCTGCATCCAGGTAACAGAGCTCCCGTAAGCTGCGTCTCCTACACTCAGGCTTCAGAAATCCCATGCACTGCGTATGCCTATTGCCAGGCTACAGACCTCTTGGAAACCACTGCTCTCAGCACTCAGATACAGAACTCCGGTAAACTGCGTCTCTCTACATGCAGGTTACAGAATTCCCCGTAAGCATCGTGTGCTCCACTCAGGCTGCAGGACTCCTGGAAACTGTGTCTCTCGATATCCGTGGTACAGAACACCCGTAAGCTGGCTATCCTACACTCAGGGTACAGTAAACCCGCGTATTGTGTATGCCTAATTCCAGGATACGGAAGTCCCGTAAACTGCCTCTCCCTACACCCAGGACACCTAACTCCGCTAAGCTGTGTCTCTCTACATTCAGGGGGCAGAACTCCTGTAAGCTGCATCTCCTACACACAGGATACAGAAAACCCGCACATTGTGAATGCCTAATTCCAGGCTACAGAACTCCCGTAAACAACGTCTCTCTACTCCCAGGATGCAGAACTCCGCTAAACCGCGTCTCTCTACATCCAGGTTACAGAACTCCCTTAAGCTGCGTCTGCTACACTCAGGCTACGGGAATCCCATATACAGCGTATGCCTACTCCAAGGCTGCCGAACTCTTGTAAACTGCTTCTCTCTACACAAGGATACAGACCTCCGGTAAAATGCTTCTCACTACGTTCAGGTGGCAGAACTACCGTAAGCTGCATCTGCTGCACTCAGGATACAGAAAACCCGCCTATGGCGAAAGCCTACTCCCAGGCTTCAGAACTCCCATAAACAACTTCTCTCTACGCCCAGGATGCACAACTCCAGTAAACTGCATCTCTGTACGTCTAGGTTACAGAACTCCCGTAAGCTGCGCCTGATACACTCAGGCCATAGGAATCCCCTATACAGCGTATGCCTACTCCCAGGCCGCAGAACCCCGGGAAACAGCTTCTCTGTACATTCAACCTACAGAACTCCTGGACACTGCATCTCTCGACACTTAGGTTACAGACCTCACAGAAGTTGCAACTCCTACACTCAGGATACAGACAACACACATATAGCGAGTGGCTAATTACAGTCTACAGAACTCCAGGAAACAGCTAGCTCCTCTCTACACAAAGGATAGAGAACTCCTGGAAACCGCGCCGCTCTACATCCATTTTACAGAAATCCCGAAAGTTGCGTCTGCTACACACACTCAGCATACAAAAAACCCGCATATAGCGAATACCTACTTCTAAGCTTCAGAACTCCAGGAAAGAGCTCCTCTCTACACCAAGGACAGAGAACTCCTGGAAACTGCGTCGATCTGCATCCAGGTAACAGAGCTCCCGTAAGCTGCATCTCCTACACTCAGGCTTCAGAAATCCCATGCACTGCGTATGCCTATTGCCAGGCTACAGACCTCTTGGAAACCACTGCTCTCAGCACTCAGATACAGAACTCCGGTAAACTGCGTCTCTCTACATGCAGGTTACAGAATTCCCCGTAAGCATCGTGTGCTCCACTCAGGCTGCAGGACTCCTGGAAACTGTGTCTCTCGATATCCGTGGTACAGAACACCCGTAAGCTGGCTATCCTACACTCAGGGTACAGTAAACCCGCGTATTGTGTATGCCTAATTCCAGGATACGGAAGTCCCGTAAACTGCCTCTCCCTACACCCAGGACACCTAACTCCGCTAAGCTGTGTCTCTCTACATTCAGGGGGCAGAACTCCTGTAAGCTGCATCTCCTACACACAGGATACAGAAAACCCGCACATTGTGAATGCCTAATTCCAGGCTACAGAACTCCCGTAAACAACGTCTCTCTACTCCCAGGATGCAGAACTCCGCTAAACTGCGTCTCTCTACATCCAGGTTACAGAACTCCCTTAAGCTGCGTCTGCTACACTCAGGCTACGGGAATCCCATATACAGCGTATGCCTACTCCAAGGCTGCCGAACTCTTGTAAACTGCTTCTCTCTACACAAGGATACAGACCTCCGGTAAAATGCTTCTCACTACGTTCAGGTGGCAGAACTACCGTAAGCTGCATCTGCTGCACTCAGGATACAGAAAACCCGCATATGGCGAAAGCCTACTCCCAGGCTTCAGAACTCCCGTAAACAACTTCTCTCTACGCCCAGGATGCACAACTCCAGTAAACTGCATCTCTGTACGTCTAGGTTACAGAACTCCCGTAAGCTGCGCCTGATACACTCAGGCCATAGGAATCCCGTATACAGCGTATGCCTACTCCCAGGCCGCAGAACCCCGGGAAACAGCTTCTCTGTACATTCAACCTACAGAACTCCTGGACACTGCATCTCTCGACACTTAGGTTACAGACCTCACAGAAGTTGCAACTCCTACACTCAGGATACAGACAACGCACATATAGCGAGTGGCTAATTACAGTCTACAGAACTCCAGGAAACAGCTAGCTCCTCTCTACACAAAGGATAGAGAACTCCTGGAAACCGCGCCGCTCTACATCCATTTTACAGAAATCCCGAAAGTTGCGTCTGCTACACACACTCATAATACAAAAAACCCGCATATAGCGAATACCTACTTCTAAGCTACAGAACTCCAGGAAAGAGCTCCTCTCTACACCAAGGACAGAGAACTCCTGGAAACTGCGTCGATCTGCATCCAGGTAACAGAGCTCCCGTAAGCTGTGTCTCCTACACTCAGGCTTCAGAAATCCCATGCACTGCGTATGCCTATTGCCAGGCTACAGACCTCTTGGAAACCACTGCTCTCAGCACTCAGATACAGAACTCCGGTAAACTGCGTCTCTCTACATGCAGGTTACAGAATTCCCCGTAAGCATCGTGTGCTCCACTCAGGCTGCAGGACTCCTGGAAACTGTGTCTCTCGATATCCGTGGTACAGAACACCCGTAAGCTGGCTATCCTACACTCAGGGTACAGTAAACCCGCGTATTGTGTATGCCTAATTCCAGGATACGGAAGTCCCGTAAACTGCCTCTCCCTACACCCAGGACACCTAACTCCGCTAAGCTGTGTCTCTCTACATTCAGGGGGCAGAACTCCTGTAAGCTGCATCTCCTACACACAGGATACAGAAAACCCGCACATTGTGAATGCCTAATTCCAGGCTACAGAACTCCCGTAAACAACGTCTCTCTACTCCCAGGATGCAGAACTCCGCTAAACCGCGTCTCTCTACATCCAGGTTACAGAACTCCCTTAAGCTGCGTCTGCTACACTCAGGCTACGGGAATCCCATATACAGCGTATGCCTACTCCAAGGCTGCCGAACTCTTGTAAACTGCTTCTCTCTACACAAGGATACAGACCTCCGGTAAAATGCTTCTCACTACGTTCAGGTGGCAGAACTACCGTAAGCTGCATCTGCTGCACTCAGGATACAGAAAACCCGCCTATGGCGAAAGCCTACTCCCAGGCTTCAGAACTCCCGTAAACAACTTCTCTCTACGCCCAGGATGCACAACTCCAGTAAACTGCATCTCTGTACGTCTAGGTTACAGAACTCCCGTAAGCTGCGCCTGATACACTCAGGCCATAGGAATCCCCTATACAGCGTATGCCTACTCCCAGGCCGCAGAACCCCGGGAAACAGCTTCTCTGTACATTCAACCTACAGAACTCCTGGACACTGCATCTCTCGACACTTAGGTTACAGACCTCACAGAAGTTGCAACTCCTACACTCAGGATACAGACAACGCACATATAGCGAGTGGCTAATTACAGTCTACAGAACTCCAGGAAACAGCTAGCTCCTCTCTACACAAAGGATAGAGAACTCCTGGAAACCGCGCCGCTCTACATCCATTTTACAGAAATCCCGAAAGTTGCGTCTGCTACACACACTCAGCATACAAAAAACCCGCATATAGCGAATACCTACTTCTAAGCTACAGAACTCCAGGAAAGAGCTCCTCTCTACACCAAGGACAGAGAACTCCTGGAAACTGCGTCGATCTGCATCCAGGTAACAGAGCTCCCGTAAGCTGCGTCTCCTACACTCAGGCTTCAGAAATCCCATGCACTGCGTATGCCTATTGCCAGGCTACAGACCTCTTGGAAACCACTGCTCTCAGCACTCAGATACAGAACTCCGGTAAACTGCGTCTCTCTACATGCAGGTTACAGAATTCCCCGTAAGCATCGTGTGCTCCACTCAGGCTGCAGGACTCCTGGAAACTGTGTCTCTCGATATCCGTGGTACAGAACACCCGTAAGCTGGCTATCCTACACTCAGGGTACAGTAAACCCGCGTATTGTGTATGCCTAATTCCAGGATACGGAAGTCCCGTAAACTGCCTCTCCCTACACCCAGGACACCTAACTCCGCTAAGCTGTGTCTCTCTACATTCAGGGGGCAGAACTCCTGTAAGCTGCATCTCCTACACACAGGATACAGAAAACCCGCACATTGTGAATGCCTAATTCCAGGCTACAGAACTCCCGTAAACAACGTCTCTCTACTCCCAGGATGCAGAACTCCGCTAAACCGCGTCTCTCTACATCCAGGTTACAGAACTCCCTTAAGCTGCGTCTGCTACACTCAGGCTACGGGAATCCCATATACAGCGTATGCCTACTCCAAGGCTGCCGAACTCTTGTAAACTGCTTCTCTCTACACAAGGATACAGACCTCCAGTAAAATGCTTCTCACTACGTTCAGGTGGCAGAACTACCGTAAGCTGCATCTGCTGCACTCAGGATACAGAAAACCCGCATATGGCGAAAGCCTACTCCCAGGCTTCAGAACTCCCGTAAACAACTTCTCTCTACGCCCAGGATGCACAACTCCAGTAAACTGCATCTCTGTACGTCTAGGTTACAGAACTCCCGTAAGCTGCGCCTGATACACTCAGGCCATAGGAATCCCCTATACAGCGTATGCCTACTCCCAGGCCGCAGAACCCCGGGAAACAGCTTCTCTGTACATTCAACCTACAGAACTCCTGGACACTGCATCTCTCGACACTTAGGTTACAGACCTCACAGAAGTTGCAACTCCTACACTCAGGATACAGACAACGCACATATAGCGAGTGGCTAATTACAGTCTACAGAACTCCAGGAAACAGCTAGCTCCTCTCTACACAAAGGATAGAGAACTCCTGGAAACCGCGCCGCTCTACATCCATTTTACAGAAATCCCGAAAGTTGCGTCTGCTACACACACTCAGCATACAAAAAACCCGCATATAGCGAATACCTACTTCTAAGCTACAGAACTCCAGGAAAGAGCTCCTCTCTACACCAAGGACAGAGAACTCCTGGAAACTGCGTCGATCTGCATCCAGGTAACAGAGCTCCCGTAAGCTGTGTCTCCTACACTCAGGCTTCAGAAATCCCATGCACTGCGTATGCCTATTGCCAGGCTACAGACCTCTTGGAAACCACTGCTCTCAGCACTCAGATACAGAACTCCGGTAAACTGCGTCTCTCTACATGCAGGTTACAGAATTCCCCGTAAGCATCGTGTGCTCCACTCAGGCTGCAGGACTCCTGGAAACTGTGTCTCTCGATATCCGTGGTACAGAACACCCGTAAGCTGGCTATCCTACACTCAGGGTACAGTAAACCCGCGTATTGTGTATGCCTAATTCCAGGATACGGAAGTCCCGTAAACTGCCTCTCCCTACACCCAGGACACCTAACTCCGCTAAGCTGTGTCTCTCTACATTCAGGGGGCAGAACTCCTGTAAGCTGCATCTCCTACACACAGGATACAGAAAACCCGCACATTGTGAATGCCTAATTCCAGGCTACAGAACTCCCGTAAACAACGTCTCTCTACTCCCAGGATGCAGAACTCCGCTAAACCGCGTCTCTCTACATCCAGGTTACAGAACTCCCTTAAGCTGCGTCTGCTACACTCAGGCTACGGGAATCCCATATACAGCGTATGCCTACTCCAAGGCTGCCGAACTCTTGTAAACTGCTTCTCTCTACACAAGGATACAGACCTCCGGTAAAATGCTTCTCACTACGTTCAGGTGGCAGAACTACCGTAAGCTGCATCTGCTGCACTCAGGATACAGAAAACCCGCATATGGCGAAAGCCTACTCCCAGGCTTCAGAACTCCCGTAAACAACTTCTCTCTACGCCCAGGATGCACAACTCCAGTAAACTGCATCTCTGTACATCTAGGTTACAGAACTCCCGTAAGCTGCGCCTGATACACTCAGGCCATAGGAATCCCCTATACAGCGTATGCCTACTCCCAGGCCGCAGAACCCCGGGAAACAGCTTCTCTGTACATTCAACCTACAGAACTCCTGGACACTGCATCTCTCGACACTTAGGTTACAGACCTCACAGAAGTTGCAACTCCTACACTCAGGATACAGACAACGCACATATAGCGAGTGGCTAATTACAGTCTACAGAACTCCAGGAAACAGCTAGCTCCTCTCTACACAAAGGATAGAGAACTCCTGGAAACCGCGCCGCTCTACATCCATTTTACAGAAATCCCGAAAGTTGCGTCTGCTACACACACTCAGCATACAAAAAACCCGCATATAGCGAATACCTACTTCTAAGCTACAGAACTCCAGGAAAGAGCTCCTCTCTACACCAAGGACAGAGAACTCCTGGAAACTGCGTCGATCTGCATCCAGGTAACAGAGCTCCCGTAAGCTGTGTCTCCTACACTCAGGCTTCAGAAATCCCATGCACTGCGTATGCCTATTGCCAGGCTACAGACCTCTTGGAAACCACTGCTCTCAGCACTCAGATACAGAACTCCGGTAAACTGCGTCTCTCTACATGCAGGTTACAGAATTCCCCGTAAGCATCGTGTGCTCCACTCAGGCTGCAGGACTCCTGGAAACTGTGTCTCTCGATATCCGTGGTACAGAACACCCGTAAGCTGGCTATCCTACACTCAGGGTACAGTAAACCCGCGTATTGTGTATGCCTAATTCCAGGATACGGAAGTCCCGTAAACTGCCTCTCCCTACACCCAGGACACCTAACTCCGCTAAGCTGTGTCTCTCTACATTCAGGGGGCAGAACTCCTGTAAGCTGCATCTCCTACACACAGGATACAGAAAACCCGCACATTGTGAATGCCTAATTCCAGGCTACAGAACTCCCGTAAACAACGTCTCTCTACTCCCAGGATGCAGAACTCCGCTAAACCGCGTCTCTCTACATCCAGGTTACAGAACTCCCTTAAGCTGCGTCTGCTACACTCAGGCTACGGGAATCCCATATACAGCGTATGCCTACTCCAAGGCTGCCGAACTCTTGTAAACTGCTTCTCTCTACACAAGGATACAGACCTCCGGTAAAATGCTTCTCACTACGTTCAGGTGGCAGAACTACCGTAAGCTGCATCTGCTGCACTCAGGATACAGAAAACCCGCATATGGCGAAAGCCTACTCCCAGGCTTCAGAACTCCCGTAAACAACTTCTCTCTACGCCCAGGATGCACAACTCCAGTAAACTGCATCTCTGTACGTCTAGGTTACAGAACTCCCGTAAGCTGCGCCTGATACACTCAGGCCATAGGAATCCCCTATACAGCGTATGCCTACTCCCAGGCCGCAGAACCCCGGGAAACAGCTTCTCTGTACATTCAACCTACAGAACTCCTGGACACTGCATCTCTCGACACTTAGGTTACAGACCTCACAGAAGTTGCAACTCCTACACTCAGGATACAGACAACGCACATATAGCGAGTGGCTAATTACAGTCTACAGAACTCCAGGAAACAGCTAGCTCCTCTCTACACAAAGGATAGAGAACTCCTGGAAACCGCGCCGCTCTACATCCATTTTACAGAAATCCCGAAAGTTGCTTCTGCTACACACACTCAGCATACAAAAAACCCGCATATAGCAAATACCTACTTCTAAGCTACAGAACTCCAGGAAAGAGCTCCTCTCTACACCAAGGACAGAGAACTCCTGGAAACTGCGTCGATCTGCATCCAGGTAACAGAGCTCCCGTAAGCTGCGTCTCCTACACTCAGGCTTCAGAAATCCCATGCACTGCGTATGCCTATTGCCAGGCTACAGACCTCTTGGAAACCACTGCTCTCAGCACTCAGATACAGAACTCCGGTAAACTGCGTCTCTCTACATGCAGGTTACAGAATTCCCCGTAAGCATCGTGTGCTCCACTCAGGCTGCAGGACTCCTGGAAACTGTGTCTCTCGATATCCGTGGTACAGAACACCCGTAAGCTGGCTATCCTACACTCAGGGTACAGTAAACCCGCGTATTGTGTATGCCTAATTCCAGGATACGGAAGTCCCGTAAACTGCCTCTCCATACACCCAGGACACCTAACTCCGCTAAGCTGTGTCTCTCTACATTCAGGGGGCAGAACTCCTGTAAGCTGCATCTCCTACACACAGGATACAGAAAACCCGCACATTGTGAATGCCTAATTCCAGGCTACAGAACTCCCGTAAACAACGTCTCTCTACTCCCAGGATGCAGAACTCCGCTAAACCGCGTCTCTCTACATCCAGGTTACAGAACTCCCTTAAGCTGCGTCTGCTACACTCAGGCTACGGGAATCCCATATACAGCGTATGCCTACTCCAAGGCTGCCGAACTCTTGTAAACTGCTTCTCTCTACACAAGGATACAGACCTCCGGTAAAATGCTTCTCACTACGTTCAGGTGGCAGAACTACCGTAAGCTGCATCTGCTGCACTCAGGATACAGAAAACCCGCCTATGGCGAAAGCCTACTCCCAGGCTTCAGAACTCCCGTAAACAACTTCTCTCTACGCCCAGGATGCACAACTCCAGTAAACTGCATCTCTGTACGTCTAGGTTACAGAACTCCCGTAAGCTGCGCCTGATACACTCAGGCCATAGGAATCCCCTATACAGCGTATGCCTACTCCCAGGCCGCAGAACCCCGGGAAACAGCTTCTCTGTACATTCAACCTACAGAACTCCTGGACACTGCATCTCTCGACACTTAGGTTACAGACCTCACAGAAGTTGCAACTCCTACACTCAGGATACAGACAACGCACATATAGCGAGTGGCTAATTACAGTCTACAGAACTCCAGGAAACAGCTAGCTCCTCTCTACACAAAGGATAGAGAACTCCTGGAAACCGCGCCGCTCTACATCCATTTTACAGAAATCCCGAAAGTTGCGTCTGCTACACACACTCAGCATACAAAAAACCCGCATATAGCGAATACCTACTTCTAAGCTTCAGAACTCCAGGAAAGAGCTCCTCTCTACACCAAGGACAGAGAACTCCTGGAAACTGCGTCGATCTGCATCCAGGTAACAGAGCTCCCGTAAGCTGCATCTCCTACACTCAGGCTTCAGAAATCCCATGCACTGCGTATGCCTATTGCCAGGCTACAGACCTCTTGGAAACCACTGCTCTCAGCACTCAGATACAGAACTCCGGTAAACTGCGTCTCTCTACATGCAGGTTACAGAATTCCCCGTAAGCATCGTGTGCTCCACTCAGGCTGCAGGACTCCTGGAAACTGTGTCTCTCGATATCCGTGGTACAGAACACCCGTAAGCTGGCTATCCTACACTCAGGGTACAGTAAACCCGCGTATTGTGTATGCCTAATTCCAGGATACGGAAGTCCCGTAAACTGCCTCTCCCTACACCCAGGACACCTAACTCCGCTAAGCTGTGTCTCTCTACATTCAGGGGGCAGAACTCCTGTAAGCTGCATCTCCTACACACAGGATACAGAAAACCCGCACATTGTGAATGCCTAATTCCAGGCTACAGAACTCCCGTAAACAACGTCTCTCTACTCCCAGGATGCAGAACTCTGCTAAACCGCGTCTCTCTACATCCAGGTTACAGAACTCCCTTAAGCTGCGTCTGCTACACTCAGGCTACGGGAATCCCATATACAGCGTATGCCTACTCCAAGGCTGCCGAACTCTTGTAAACTGCTTCTCTCTACACAAGGATACAGACCTCCGGTAAAATGCTTCTCACTACGTTCAGGTGGCAGAACTACCGTAAGCTGCATCTGCTGCACTCAGGATACAGAAAACCCGCATATGGCGAAAGCCTACTCCCAGGCTTCAGAACTCCCGTAAACAACTTCTCTCTACGCCCAGGATGCACAACTCCAGTAAACTGCATCTCTGTACGTCTAGGTTACAGAACTCCCGTAAGCTGCGCCTGATACACTCAGGCCATAGGAATCCCGTATACAGCGTATGCCTACTCCCAGGCCGCAGAACCCCGGGAAACAGCTTCTCTGTACATTCAACCTACAGAACTCCTGGACACTGCATCTCTCGACACTTAGGTTACAGACCTCACAGAAGTTGCAACTCCTACACTCAGGATACAGACAACGCACATATAGCGAGTGGCTAATTACAGTCTACAGAACTCCAGGAAACAGCTAGCTCCTCTCTACACAAAGGATAGAGAACTCCTGGAAACCGCGCCGCTCTACATCCATTTTACAGAAATCCCGAAAGTTGCGTCTGCTACACACACTCAGCATACAAAAAACCCGCATATAGCGAATACCTACTTCTAAGCTACAGAACTCCAGGAAAGAGCTCCTCTCTACACCAAGGACAGAGAACTCCTGGAAACTGCGTCGATCTGCATCCAGGTAACAGAGCTCCCGTAAGCTGCATCTCCTACACTCAGGCTTCAGAAATCCCATGCACTGCGTATGCCTATTGCCAGGCTACAGACCTCTTGGAAACCACTGCTCTCAGCACTCAGATACAGAACTCCGGTAAACTGCGTCTCTCTACATGCAGGTTACAGAATTCCCCGTAAGCATCGTGTGCTCCACTCAGGCTGCAGGACTCCTGGAAACTGTGTCTCTCGATATCCGTGGTACAGAACACCCGTAAGCTGGCTATCCTACACTCAGGGTACAGTAAACCCGCGTATTGTGTATGCCTAATTCCAGGATACGGAAGTCCCGTAAACTGCCTCTCCCTACACCCAGGACACCTAACTCCGCTAAGCTGTGTCTCTCTACATTCAGGGGGCAGAACTCCTGTAAGCTGCATCTCCTACACACAGGATACAGAAAACCCGCACATTGTGAATGCCTAATTCCAGGCTACAGAACTCCCGTAAACAACGTCTCTCTACTCCCAGGATGCAGAACTCCGCTAAACCGCGTCTCTCTACATCCAGGTTACAGAACTCCCTTAAGCTGCGTCTGCTACACTCAGGCTACGGGAATCCCATATACAGCGTATGCCTACTCCAAGGCTGCCGAACTCTTGTAAACTGCTTCTCTCTACACAAGGATACAGACCTCCGGTAAAATGCTTCTCACTACGTTCAGGTGGCAGAACTACCGTAAGCTGCATCTGCTGCACTCAGGATACAGAAAACCCGCATATGGCGAAAGCCTACTCCCAGGCTTCAGAACTCCCGTAAACAACTTCTCTCTACGCCCAGGATGCACAACTCCAGTAAACTGCATCTCTGTACGTCTAGGTTACAGAACTCCCGTAAGCTGCGCCTGATACACTCAGGCCATAGGAATCCCGTATACAGCGTATGCCTACTCCCAGGCCGCAGAACCCCGGGAAACAGCTTCTCTGTACATTCAACCTACAGAACTCCTGGACACTGCATCTCTCGACACTTAGGTTACAGACCTCACAGAAGTTGCAACTCCTACACTCAGGATACAGACAACGCACATATAGCGAGTGGCTAATTACAGTCTACAGAACTCCAGGAAACAGCTAGCTCCTCTCTACACAAAGGATAGAGAACTCCTGGAAACCGCGCCGCTCTACATCCATTTTACAGAAATCCCGAAAGTTGCGTCTGCTACACACACTCAGCATACAAAAAACCCGCATATAGCGAATACCTACTTCTAAGCTTCAGAACTCCAGGAAAGAGCTCCTCTCTACACCAAGGACAGAGAACTCCTGGAAACTGCGTCGATCTGCATCCAGGTAACAGAGCTCCCGTAAGCTGCATCTCCTACACTCAGGCTTCAGAAATCCCATGCACTGCGTATGCCTATTGCCAGGCTACAGACCTCTTGGAAACCACTGCTCTCAGCACTCAGATACAGAACTCCGGTAAACTGCGTCTCTCTACATGCAGGTTACAGAATTCCCCGTAAGCATCGTGTGCTCCACTCAGGCTGCAGGACTCCTGGAAACTGTGTCTCTCGATATCCGTGGTACAGAACACCCGTAAGCTGGCTATCCTACACTCAGGGTACAGTAAACCCGCGTATTGTGTATGCCTAATTCCAGGATACGGAAGTCCCGTAAACTGCCTCTCCCTACACCCAGGACACCTAACTCCGCTAAGCTGTGTCTCTCTACATTCAGGGGGCATAACTCCTGTAAGCTGCATCTCCTACACACAGGATACAGAAAACCCGCACATTGTGAATGCCTAATTCCAGGCTACAGAACTCCCGTAAACAACGTCTCTCTACTCCCAGGATGCAGAACTCTGCTAAACCGCGTCTCTCTACATCCAGGTTACAGAACTCCCTTAAGCTGCGTCTGCTACACTCAGGCTACGGGAATCCCATATACAGCGTATGCCTACTCCAAGGCTGCCGAACTCTTGTAAACTGCTTCTCTCTACACAAGGATACAGACCTCCGGTAAAATGCTTCTCACTACGTTCAGGTGGCAGAACTACCGTAAGCTGCATCTGCTGCACTCAGGATACAGAAAACCCGCATATGGCGAAAGCCTACTCCCAGGCTTCAGAACTCCCGTAAACAACTTCTCTCTACGCCCAGGATGCACAACTCCAGTAAACTGCATCTCTGTACGTCTAGGTTACAGAACTCCCGTAAGCTGCGCCTGATACACTCAGGCCATAGGAATCCCCTATACAGCGTATGCCTACTCCCAGGCCGCAGAACCCCGGGAAACAGCTTCTCTGTACATTCAACCTACAGAACTCCTGGACACTGCATCTCTCGACACTTAGGTTACAGACCTCACAGAAGTTGCAACTCCTACACTCAGGATACAGACAACGCACATATAGCGAGTGGCTAATTACAGTCTACAGAACTCCAGGAAACAGCTAGCTCCTCTCTACACAAAGGATAGAGAACTCCTGGAAACCGCGCCGCTCTACATCCATTTTACAGAAATCCCGAAAGTTGCGTCTGCTACACACACTCAGCATACAAAAAACCCGCATATAGCGAATACCTACTTCTAAGCTACAGAACTCCAGGAAAGAGCTCCTCTCTACACCAAGGACAGAGAACTCCTGGAAACTGCGTCGATCTGCATCCAGGTAACAGAGCTCCCGTAAGCTGCGTCTCCTACACTCAGGCTTCAGAAATCCCATGCACTGCGTATGCCTATTGCCAGGCTACAGACCTCTTGGAAACCACTGCTCTCAGCACTCAGATACAGAACTCCGGTAAACTGCGTCTCTCTACATGCAGGTTACAGAATTCCCCGTAAGCATCGTGTGCTCCACTCAGGCTGCAGGACTCCTGGAAACTGTGTCTCTCGATATCCGTGGTACAGAACACCCGTAAGCTGGCTATCCTACACTCAGGGTACAGTAAACCCGCGTATTGTGTATGCCTAATTCCAGGATACGGAAGTCCCGTAAACTGCCTCTCCCTACACCCAGGACACCTAACTCCGCTAAGCTGTGTCTCTCTACATTCAGGGGGCAGAACTCCTGTAAGCTGCATCTCCTACACACAGGATACAGAAAACCCGCACATTGTGAATGCCTAATTCCAGGCTACAGAACTCCCGTAAACAACGTCTCTCTACTCCCAGGATGCAGAACTCCGCTAAACCGCGTCTCTCTACATCCAGGTTACAGAACTCCCTTAAGCTGCGTCTGCTACACTCAGGCTACGGGAATCCCATATACAGCGTATGCCTACTCCAAGGCTGCCGAACTCTTGTAAACTGCTTCTCTCTACACAAGGATACAGACCTCCGGTAAAATGCTTCTCACTACGTTCAGGTGGCAGAACTACCGTAAGCTGCATCTACTGCACTCAGGCTACGGGAATCCCATATACAGCGTATGCCTACTCCAAGGCTGCCGAACTCTTGTAAACTGCTTCTCTCTACACAAGGATACAGACCTCCGGTAAAATGCTTCTCACTACGTTCAGGTGGCAGAACTACCGTAAGCTGCATCTGCTGCACTCAGGATACAGAAAACCCGCATGTGGCGAAAGCCTTCTCCCAGGCTTCAGAACTCCCGTAAACAACTTCTCTCTACGCCCAGGATGCACAACTCCAGTAAACTGCATCTCTGTACGTCTAGGTTACAGAACTCCCGTAAGCTGCGCCTGATACACTCAGGCCATAGGAATCCCGTATACAGCGTATGCCTACTCCCAGGCCGCAGAACCCCGGGAAACAGCTTCTCTGTACATTCAACCTACAGAACTCCTGGACACTGCATCTCTCGACACTTAGGTTACAGACCTCACAGAAGTTGCAACTCCTACACTCAGGATACAGACAACGCACATATAGCGAGTGGCTAATTACAGTCTACAGAACTCCAGGAAACAGCTAGCTCCTCTCTACACAAAGGATAGAGAACTCCTGGAAACCGCGCCGCTCTACATCCATTTTACAGAAATCCCGAAAGTTGCGTCTGCTACACACACTCAGCATACAAAAAACCCGCATATAGCGAATACCTACTTCTAAGCTACAGAACTCCAGGAAAGAGCTCCTCTCTACACCAAGGACAGAGAACTCCTGGAAACTGCGTCGATCTGCATCCAGGTAACAGAGCTCCCGTAAGCTGCATCTCCTACACTCAGGCTTCAGAAATCCCATGCACTGCGTATGCCTATTGCCAGGCTACAGACCTCTTGGAAACCACTGCTCTCAGCACTCAGATACAGAACTCCGGTAAACTGCGTCTCTCTACATGCAGGTTACAGAATTCCCCGTAAGCATCGTGTGCTCCACTCAGGCTGCAGGACTCCTGGAAACTGTGTCTCTCGATATCCGTGGTACAGAACACCCGTAAGCTGGCTATCCTACACTCAGGGTACAGTAAACCCGCGTATTGTGTATGCCTAATTCCAGGATACGGAAGTCCCGTAAACTGCCTCTCCCTACACCCAGGACACCTAACTCCGCTAAGCTGTGTCTCTCTACATTCAGGGGGCAGAACTCCTGTAAGCTGCATCTCCTACACACAGGATACAGAAAACCCGCACATTGTGAATGCCTAATTCCAGGCTACAGAACTCCCGTAAACAACGTCTCTCTACTCCCAGGATGCAGAACTCCGCTAAACCGCGTCTCTCTACATCCAGGTTACAGAACTCCCTTAAGCTGCGTCTGCTACACTCAGGCTACGGGAATCCCATATACAGCGTATGCCTACTCCAAGGCTGCCGAACTCTTGTAAACTGCTTCTCTCTACACAAGGATACAGACCTCCGGTAAAATGCTTCTCACTACGTTCAGGTGGCAGAACTACCGTAAGCTGCATCTGCTGCACTCAGGATACAGAAAACCCGCCTATGGCGAAAGCCTACTCCCAGGCTTCAGAACTCCCGTAAACAACTTCTCTCTACGCCCAGGATGCACAACTCCAGTAAACTGCATCTCTGTACGTCTAGGTTACAGAACTCCCGTAAGCTGCGCCTGATACACTCAGGCCATAGGAATCCCCTATACAGCGTATGCCTACTCCCAGGCCGCAGAACCCCGGGAAACAGCTTCTCTGTACATTCAACCTACAGAACTCCTGGACACTGCATCTCTCGACACTTAGGTTACAGACCTCACAGAAGTTGCAACTCCTACACTCAGGATACAGACAACGCACATATAGCGAGTGGCTAATTACAGTCTACAGAACTCCAGGAAACAGCTAGCTCCTCTCTACACAAAGGATAGAGAACTCCTGGAAACCGCGCCGCTCTACATCCATTTTACAGAAATCCCGAAAGTTGCATCTGCTACACACACTCAGCATACAAAAAACCCGCATATAGCGAATACCTACTTCTAAGCTTCAGAACTCCAGGAAAGAGCTCCTCTCTACACCAAGGACAGAGAACTCCTGGAAACTGCGTCGATCTGCATCCAGGTAACAGAGCTCCCGTAAGCTGCATCTCCTACACTCAGGCTTCAGAAATCCCATGCACTGCGTATGCCTATTGCCAGGCTACAGACCTCTTGGAAACCACTGCTCTCAGCACTCAGATACAGAACTCCGGTAAACTGCGTCTCTCTACATGCAGGTTACAGAATTCCCCGTAAGCATCGTGTGCTCCACTCAGGCTGCAGGACTCCTGGAAACTGTGTCTCTCGATATCCGTGGTACAGAACACCCGTAAGCTGGCTATCCTACACTCAGGGTACAGTAAACCCGCGTATTGTGTATGCCTAATTCCAGGATACGGAAGTCCCGTAAACTGCCTCTCCCTACACCCAGGACACCTAACTCCGCTAAGCTGTGTCTCTCTACATTCAGGGGGCAGAACTCCTGTAAGCTGCATCTCCTACACACAGGATACAGAAAACCCGCACATTGTGAATGCCTAATTCCAGGCTACAGAACTCCCGTAAACAACGTCTCTCTACTCCCAGGATGCAGAACTCCGCTAAACCGCGTCTCTCTACATCCAGGTTACAGAACTCCCTTAAGCTGCGTCTGCTACACTCAGGCTACGGGAATCCCATATACAGCGTATGCCTACTCCAAGGCTGCCGAACTCTTGTAAACTGCTTCTCTCTACACAAGGATACAGACCTCCGGTAAAATGCTTCTCACTACGTTCAGGTGGCAGAACTACCGTAAGCTGCATCTGCTGCACTCAGGATACAGAAAACCCGCCTATGGCGAAAGCCTACTCCCAGGCTTCAGAACTCCCGTAAACAACTTCTCTCTACGCCCAGGATGCACAACTCCAGTAAACTGCATCTCTGTACGTCTAGGTTACAGAACTCCCGTAAGCTGCGCCTGATACACTCAGGCCATAGGAATCCCCTATACAGCGTATGCCTACTCCCAGGCCGCAGAACCCCGGGAAACAGCTTCTCTGTACATTCAACCTACAGAACTCCTGGACACTGCATCTCTCGACACTTAGGTTACAGACCTCACAGAAGTTGCAACTCCTACACTCAGGATACAGACAACGCACATATAGCGAGTGGCTAATTACAGTCTACAGAACTCCAGGAAACAGCTAGCTCCTCTCTACACAAAGGATAGAGAACTCCTGGAAACCGCGCCGCTCTACATCCATTTTACAGAAATCCCGAAAGTTGCGTCTGCTACACACACTCAGCATACAAAAAACCCGCATATAGCGAATATCTACTTCTAAGCTTCAGAACTCCAGGAAAGAGCTCCTCTCTACACCAAGGACAGAGAACTCCTGGAAACTGCGTCGATCTGCATCCAGGTAACAGAGCTCCCGTAAGCTGCGTCTCCTACACTCAGGCTTCAGAAATCCCATGCACTGCGTATGCCTATTGCCAGGCTACAGACCTCTTGGAAACCACTGCTCTCAGCACTCAGATACAGAACTCCGGTAAACTGCGTCTCTCTACATGCAGGTTACAGAATTCCCCGTAAGCATCGTGTGCTCCACTCAGGCTGCAGGACTCCTGGAAACTGTGTCTCTCGATATCCGTGGTACAGAACACCCGTAAGCTGGCTATCCTACACTCAGGGTACAGTAAACCCGCGTATTGTGTATGCCTAATTCCAGGATACGGAAGTCCCGTAAACTGCCTCTCCCTACACCCAGGACACCTAACTCCGCTAAGCTGTGTCTCTCTACATTCAGGGGGCAGAACTCCTGTAAGCTGCATCTCCTACACACAGGATACAGAAAACCCGCACATTGTGAATGCCTAATTCCAGGCTACAGAACTCCCGTAAACAACGTCTCTCTACTCCCAGGATGCAGAACTCTGCTAAACCGCGTCTCTCTACATCCAGGTTACAGAACTCCCTTAAGCTGCGTCTGCTACACTCAGGCTACGGGAATCCCATATACAGCGTATGCCTACTCCAAGGCTGCCGAACTCTTGTAAACTGCTTCTCTCTACACAAGGATACAGACCTCCGGTAAAATGCTTCTCACTACGTTCAGGTGGCAGAACTACCGTAAGCTGCATCTGCTGCACTCAGGATACAGAAAACCCGCATATGGCGAAAGCCTACTCCCAGGCTTCAGAACTCCCGTAAACAACTTCTCTCTACGCCCAGGATGCACAACTCCAGTAAACTGCATCTCTGTACGTCTAGGTTACAGAACTCCCGTAAGCTGCGCCTGATACACTCAGGCCATAGGAATCCCGTATACAGCGTATGCCTACTCCCAGGCCGCAGAACCCCGGGAAACAGCTTCTCTGTACATTCAACCTACAGAACTCCTGGACACTGCATCTCTCGACACTTAGGTTACAGACCTCACAGAAGTTGCAACTCCTACACTCAGGATACAGACAACGCACATATAGCGAGTGGCTAATTACAGTCTACAGAACTCCAGGAAACAGCTAGCTCCTCTCTACACAAAGGATAGAGAACTCCTGGAAACCGCGCCGCTCTACATCCATTTTACAGAAATCCCGAAAGTTGCGTCTGCTACACACACTCAGCATACAAAAAACCCGCATATAGCGAATACCTACTTCTAAGCTACAGAACTCCAGGAAAGAGCTCCTCTCTACACCAAGGACAGAGAACTCCTGGAAACTGCGTCGATCTGCATCCAGGTAACAGAGCTCCCGTAAGCTGCATCTCCTACACTCAGGCTTCAGAAATCCCATGCACTGCGTATGCCTATTGCCAGGCTACAGACCTCTTGGAAACCACTGCTCTCAGCACTCAGATACAGAACTCCGGTAAACTGCGTCTCTCTACATGCAGGTTACAGAATTCCCCGTAAGCATCGTGTGCTCCACTCAGGCTGCAGGACTCCTGGAAACTGTGTCTCTCGATATCCGTGGTACAGAACACCCGTAAGCTGGCTATCCTACACTCAGGGTACAGTAAACCCGCGTATTGTGTATGCCTAATTCCAGGATACGGAAGTCCCGTAAACTGCCTCTCCATACACCCAGGACACCTAACTCCGCTAAGCTGTGTCTCTCTACATTCAGGGGGCAGAACTCCTGTAAGCTGCATCTCCTACACACAGGATACAGAAAACCCGCACATTGTGAATGCCTAATTCCAGGCTACAGAACTCCCGTAAACAACGTCTCTCTACTCCCAGGATGCAGAACTCCGCTAAACCGCGTCTCTCTACATCCAGGTTACAGAACTCCCTTAAGCTGCGTCTGCTACACTCAGGCTACGGGAATCCCATATACAGCGTATGCCTACTCCAAGGCTGCCGAACTCTTGTAAACTGCTTCTCTCTACACAAGGATACAGACCTCCGGTAAAATGCTTCTCACTACGTTCAGGTGGCAGAACTACCGTAAGCTGCATCTGCTGCACTCAGGATACAGAAAACCCGCCTATGGCGAAAGCCTACTCCCAGGCTTCAGAACTCCCGTAAACAACTTCTCTCTACGCCCAGGATGCACAACTCCAGTAAACTGCATCTCTGTACGTCTAGGTTACAGAACTCCCGTAAGCTGCGCCTGATACACTCAGGCCATAGGAATCCCGTATACAGCGTATGCCTACTCCCAGGCCGCAGAACCCCGGGAAACAGCTTCTCTGTACATTCAACCTACAGAACTCCTGGACACTGCATCTCTCGACACTTAGGTTACAGACCTCACAGAAGTTGCAACTCCTACACTCAGGATACAGACAACGCACATATAGCGAGTGGCTAATTACAGTCTACAGAACTCCAGGAAACAGCTAGCTCCTCTCTACACAAAGGATAGAGAACTCCTGGAAACCGCGCCGCTCTACATCCATTTTACAGAAATCCCGAAAGTTGCGTCTGCTACACACACTCAGCATACAAAAAACCCGCATATAGCGAATACCTACTTCTAAGCTTCAGAACTCCAGGAAAGAGCTCCTCTCTACACCAAGGACAGAGAACTCCTGGAAACTGCGTCGATCTGCATCCAGGTAACAGAGCTCCCGTAAGCTGCGTCTCCTACACTCAGGCTTCAGAAATCCCATGCACTGCGTATGCCTATTGCCAGGCTACAGACCTCTTGGAAACCACTGCTCTCAGCACTCAGATACAGAACTCCGGTAAACTGCGTCTCTCTACATGCAGGTTACAGAATTCCCCGTAAGCATCGTGTGCTCCACTCAGGCTGCAGGACTCCTGGAAACTGTGTCTCTCGATATCCGTGGTACAGAACACCCGTAAGCTGGCTATCCTACACTCAGGGTACAGTAAACCCGCGTATTGTGTATGCCTAATTCCAGGATACGGAAGTCCCGTAAACTGCCTCTCCCTACACCCAGGACACCTAACTCCGCTAAGCTGTGTCTCTCTACATTCAGGGGGCAGAACTCCTGTAAGCTGCATCTCCTACACACAGGATACAGAAAACCCGCACATTGTGAATGCCTAATTCCAGGCTACAGAACTCCCGTAAACAACGTCTCTCTACTCCCAGGATGCAGAACTCTGCTAAACCGCGTCTCTCTACATCCAGGTTACAGAACTCCCTTAAGCTGCGTCTGCTACACTCAGGCTACGGGAATCCCATATACAGCGTATGCCTACTCCAAGGCTGCCGAACTCTTGTAAACTGCTTCTCTCTACACAAGGATACAGACCTCCGGTAAAATGCTTCTCACTACGTTCAGGTGGCAGAACTACCGTAAGCTGCATCTGCTGCACTCAGGATACAGAAAACCCGCATATGGCGAAAGCCTACTCCCAGGCTTCAGAACTCCCGTAAACAACTTCTCTCTACGCCCAGGATGCACAACTCCAGTAAACTGCATCTCTGTACGTCTAGGTTACAGAACTCCCGTAAGCTGCGCCTGATACACTCAGGCCATAGGAATCCCGTATACAGCGTATGCCTACTCCCAGGCCGCAGAACCCCGGGAAACAGCTTCTCTGTACATTCAACCTACAGAACTCCTGGACACTGCATCTCTCGACACTTAGGTTACAGACCTCACAGAAGTTGCAACTCCTACACTCAGGATACAGACAACGCACATATAGCGAGTGGCTAATTACAGTCTACAGAACTCCAGGAAACAGCTAGCTCCTCTCTACACAAAGGATAGAGAACTCCTGGAAACCGCGCCGCTCTACATCCATTTTACAGAAATCCCGAAAGTTGCGTCTGCTACACACACTCAGCATACAAAAAACCCGCATATAGCGAATACCTACTTCTAAGCTACAGAACTCCAGGAAAGAGCTCCTCTCTACACCAAGGACAGAGAACTCCTGGAAACTGCGTCGATCTGCATCCAGGTAACAGAGCTCCCTTAAGCTGTGTCTCCTACACTCAGGCTTCAGAAATCCCATACACTGCGTATGCCTATTGCCAGGCTACAGACCTCTTGGAAACCACTGCTCTCAGCACTCAGATACAGAACTCCGGTAAACTGCGTCTCTCTACATGCAGGTTACAGAATTCCCCGTAAGCATCGTGTGCTCCACTCAGGCTGCAGGACTCCTGGAAACTGTGTCTCTCGATATCCGTGGTACAGAACACCCGTAAGCTGGCTATCCTACACTCAGGGTACAGTAAACCCGCGTATTGTGTATGCCTAATTCCAGGATACGGAAGTCCCGTAAACTGCCTCTCCCTACACCCAGGACACCTAACTCCGCTAAGCTGTGTCTCTCTACATTCAGGGGGCAGAACTCCTGTAAGCTGCATCTCCTACACACAGGATACAGAAAACCCGCACATTGTGAATGCCTAATTCCAGGCTACAGAACTCCCGTAAACAACGTCTCTCTACTCCCAGGATGCAGAACTCCGCTAAACCGCGTCGCTCTACATCCAGGTTACAGAACTCCCTTAAGCTGCGTCTGCTACACTCAGGCTACGGGAATCCCATATACAGCGTATGCCTACTCCAAGGCTGCCGAACTCTTGTAAACTGCTTCTCTCTACACAAGGATACAGACCTCCGGTAAAATGCTTCTCACTACGTTCAGGTGGCAGAACTACCGTAAGCTGCATCTGCTGCACTCAGGATACAGAAAACCCGCCTATGGCGAAAGCCTACTCCCAGGCTTCAGAACTCCCGTAAACAACTTCTCTCTACACCCAGGATGCACAACTCCAGTAAACTGCATCTCTGTACGTCTAGGTTACAGAACTCCCGTAAGCTGCGCCTGATACACTCAGGCCATAGGAATCCCGTATACAGCGTATGCCTACTCCCAGGCCGCAGAACCCCGGGAAACAGCTTCTCTGTACATTCAACCTACAGAACTCCTGGACACTGCATCTCTCGACACTTAGGTTACAGACCTCACAGAAGTTGCAACTCCTACACTCAGGATACAGACAACACACATATAGCGAGTGGCTAATTACAGTCTACAGAACTCCAGGAAACAGCTAGCTCCTCTCTACACAAAGGATAGAGAACTCCTGGAAACCGCGCCGCTCTACATCCATTTTACAGAAATCCCGAAAGTTGCGTCTGCTACACACACTCAGCATACAAAAAACCCGCATATAGCGAATACCTACTTCTAAGCTTCAGAACTCCAGGAAAGAGCTCCTCTCTACACCAAGGACAGAGAACTCCTGGAAACTGCGTCGATCTGCATCCAGGTAACAGAGCTCCCGTAAGCTGCATCTCCTACACTCAGGCTTCAGAAATCCCATGCACTGCGTATGCCTATTGCCAGGCTACAGACCTCTTGGAAACCACTGCTCTCAGCACTCAGATACAGAACTCCGGTAAACTGCGTCTCTCTACATGCAGGTTACAGAATTCCCCGTAAGCATCGTGTGCTCCACTCAGGCTGCAGGACTCCTGGAAACTGTGTCTCTCGATATCCGTGGTACAGAACACCCGTAAGCTGGCTATCCTACACTCAGGGTACAGTAAACCCGCGTATTGTGTATGCCTAATTCCAGGATACGGAAGTCCCGTAAACTGCCTCTCCCTACACCCAGGACACCTAACTCCGCTAAGCTGTGTCTCTCTACATTCAGGGGGCAGAACTCCTGTAAGCTGCATCTCCTACACACAGGATACAGAAAACCCGCACATTGTGAATGCCTAATTCCAGGCTACAGAACTCCCGTAAACAACGTCTCTCTACTCCCAGGATGCAGAACTCCGCTAAACCGCGTCTCTCTACATCCAGGTTACAGAACTCCCTTAAGCTGCGTCTGCTACACTCAGGCTACGGGAATCCCATATACAGCGTATGCCTACTCCAAGGCTGCCGAACTCTTGTAAACTGCTTCTCTCTACACAAGGATACAGACCTCCGGTAAAATGCTTCTCACTACGTTCAGGTGGCAGAACTACCGTAAGCTGCATCTGCTGCACTCAGGATACAGAAAACCCGCATATGGCGAAAGCCTACTCCCAGGCTTCAGAACTCCCGTAAACAACTTCTCTCTACGCCCAGGATGCACAACTCCAGTAAACTGCATCTCTGTACGTCTAGGTTACAGAACTCCCGTAAGCTGCGCCTGATACACTCAGGCCATAGGAATCCCGTATACAGCGTATGCCTACTCCCAGGCCGCAGAACCCCGGGAAACAGCTTCTCTGTACATTCAACCTACAGAACTCCTGGACACTGCATCTCTCGACACTTAGGTTACAGACCTCACAGAAGTTGCAACTCCTACACTCAGGATACAGACAACGCACATATAGCGAGTGGCTAATTACAGTCTACAGAACTCCAGGAAACAGCTAGCTCCTCTCTACACAAAGGATAGAGAACTCCTGGAAACCGCGCCGCTCTACATCCATTTTACAGAAATCCCGAAAGTTGCGTCTGCTACACACACTCAGCATACAAAAAACCCGCATATAGCGAATACCTACTTCTAAGCTTCAGAACTCCAGGAAAGAGCTCCTCTCTACACCAAGGACAGAGAACTCCTGGAAACTGCGTCGATCTGCATCCAGGTAACAGAGCTCCCGTAAGCTGCATCTCCTACACTCAGGCTTCAGAAATCCCATGCACTGCGTATGCCTATTGCCAGGCTACAGACCTCTTGGAAACCACTGCTCTCAGCACTCAGATACAGAACTCCGGTAAACTGCGTCTCTCTACATGCAGGTTACAGAATTCCCCGTAAGCATCGTGTGCTCCACTCAGGCTGCAGGACTCCTGGAAACTGTGTCTCTCGATATCCGTGGTACAGAACACCCGTAAGCTGGCTATCCTACACTCAGGGTACAGTAAACCCGCGTATTGTGTATGCCTAATTCCAGGATACGGAAGTCCCGTAAACTGCCTCTCCCTACACCCAGGACACCTAACTCCGCTAAGCTGTGTCTCTCTACATTCAGGGGGCAGAACTCCTGTAAGCTGCATCTCCTACACACAGGATACAGAAAACCCGCACATTGTGAATGCCTAATTCCAGGCTACAGAACTCCCGTAAACAATGTCTCTCTACTCCCAGGATGCAGAACTCTGCTAAACCGCGTCTCTCTACATCCAGGTTACAGAACTCCCTTAAGCTGCGTCTGCTACACTCAGGCTACGGGAATCCCATATACAGCGTATGCCTACTCCAAGGCTGCCGAACTCTTGTAAACTGCTTCTCTCTACACAAGGATACAGACCTCCGGTAAAATGCTTCTCACTACGTTCAGGTGGCAGAACTACCGTAAGCTGCATCTGCTGCACTCAGGATACAGAAAACCCGCATATGGCGAAAGCCTACTCCCAGGCTTCAGAACTCCCGTAAACAACTTCTCTTTACGCCCAGGATGCACAACTCCAGTAAACTGCATCTCTGTACGTCTAGGTTACAGAACTCCCGTAAGCTGCGCCTGATACACTCAGGCCATAGGAATCCCGTATACAGCGTATGCCTACTCCCAGGCCGCAGAACCCCGGGAAACAGCTTCTCTGTACATTCAACCTACAGAACTCCTGGACACTGCATCTCTCGACACTTAGGTTACAGACCTCACAGAAGTTGCAACTCCTACACTCAGGATACAGACAACGCACATATAGCGAGTGGCTAATTACAGTCTACAGAACTCCAGGAAACAGCTAGCTCCTCTCTACACAAAGGATAGAGAACTCCTGGAAACCGCGCCGCTCTACATCCATTTTACAGAAATCCCGAAAGTTGCGTCTGCTACACACACTCAGCATACAAAAAACCCGCATATAGCGAATACCTACTTCTAAGCTACAGAACTCCAGGAAAGAGCTCCTCTCTACACCAAGGACAGAGAACTCCTGGAAACTGCGTCGATCTGCATCCAGGTAACAGAGCTCCCGTAAGCTGCGTCTCCTACACTCAGGCTTCAGAAATCCCATGCACTGCGTATGCCTATTGCCAGGCTACAGACCTCTTGGAAACCACTGCTCTCAGCACTCAGATACAGAACTCCGGTAAACTGCGTCTCTCTACATGCAGGTTACAGAATTCCCCGTAAGCATCGTGTGCTCCACTCAGGCTGCAGGACTCCTGGAAACTGTGTCTCTCGATATCCGTGGTACAGAACACCCGTAAGCTGGCTATCCTACACTCAGGGTACAGTAAACCCGCGTATTGTGTATGCCTAATTCCAGGATACGGAAGTCCCGTAAACTGCCTCTCCCTACACCCAGGACACCTAACTCCGCTAAGCTGTGTCTCTCTACATTCAGGGGGCAGAACTCCTGTAAGCTGCATCTCCTACACACAGGATACAGAAAACCCGCACATTGTGAATGCCTAATTCCAGGCTACAGAACTCCCGTAAACAACGTCTCTCTACTCCCAGGATGCAGAACTCCGCTAAACCGCGTCTCTCTACATCCAGGTTACAGAACTCCCTTAAGCTGCGTCTGCTACACTCAGGCTACGGGAATCCCATATACAGCGTATGCCTACTCCAAGGCTGCCGAACTCTTGTAAACTGCTTCTCTCTACACAAGGATACAGACCTCCGGTAAAATGCTTCTCACTACGTTCAGGTGGCAGAACTACCGTAAGCTGCATCTGCTGCACTCAGGATACAGAAAACCCGCATGTGGCGAAAGCCTTCTCCCAGGCTTCAGAACTCCCGTAAACAACTTCTCTCTACGCCCAGGATGCACAACTCCAGTAAACTGCATCTCTGTACGTCTAGGTTACAGAACTCCCGTAAGCTGCGCCTGATACACTCAGGCCATAGGAATCCCGTATACAGCGTATGCCTACTCCCAGGCCGCAGAACCCCGGGAAACAGCTTCTCTGTACATTCAACCTACAGAACTCCTGGACACTGCATCTCTCGACACTTAGGTTACAGACCTCACAGAAGTTGCAACTCCTACACTCAGGATACAGACAACACACATATAGCGAGTGGCTAATTACAGTCTACAGAACTCCAGGAAACAGCTAGCTCCTCTCTACACAAAGGATAGAGAACTCCTGGAAACCGTGCCGCTCTACATCCATTTTACAGAAATCCCGAAAGTTGCGTCTGCTACACACACTCAGCATACAAAAAACCCGCATATAGCGAATACCTACTTCTAAGCTACAGAACTCCAGGAAAGAGCTCCTCTCTACACCAAGGACAGAGAACTCCTGGAAACTGCGTCGATCTGCATCCAGGTAACAGAGCTCCCGTAAGCTGCATCTCCTACACTCAGGCTTCAGAAATCCCATGCACTGCGTATGCCTATTGCCAGGCTACAGACCTCTTGGAAACCACTGCTCTCAGCACTCAGATACAGAACTCCGGTAAACTGCGTCTCTCTACATGCAGGTTACAGAATTCCCCGTAAGCATCGTGTGCTCCACTCAGGCTGCAGGACTCCTGGAAACTGTGTCTCTCGATATCCGTGGTACAGAACACCCGTAAGCTGGCTATCCTACACTCAGGGTACAGTAAACCCGCGTATTGTGTATGCCTAATTCCAGGATACGGAAGTCCCGTAAACTGCCTCTCCCTACACCCAGGACACCTAACTCCGCTAAGCTGTGTCTCTCTACATTCAGGGGGCAGAACTCCTGTAAGCTGCATCTCCTACACACAGGATACAGAAAACCCGCACATTGTGAATGCCTAATTCCAGGCTACAGAACTCCCGTAAACAACGTCTCTCTACTCCCAGGATGCAGAACTCCGCTAAACCGCGTCGCTCTACATCCAGGTTACAGAACTCCCTTAAGCTGCGTCTGCTACACTCAGGCTACGGGAATCCCATATACAGCGTATGCCTACTCCAAGGCTGCCGAACTCTTGTAAACTGCTTCTCTCTACACAAGGATACAGACCTCCGGTAAAATGCTTCTCACTACGTTCAGGTGGCAGAACTACCGTAAGCTGCATCTGCTGCACTCAGGCTACGGGAATCCCATATACAGCGTATGCCTACTCCAAGGCTGCCGAACTCTTGTAAACTGCTTCTCTCTACACAAGGATACCGACCTCCGGTAAAATGCTTCTTACTACGTTCAGGTGGCAGAACTACCGTAAGCTGCATCTGCTGCACTCAGGATACAGAAAACCCGCATGTGGCGAAAGCCTTCTCCCAGGCTTCAGAACTCCCGTAAACAACTTCTCTCTACGCCCAGGATGCACAACTCCAGTAAACTGCATCTCTGTACGTCTAGGTTACAGAACTCCCGTAAGCTGCGCCTGATACACTCAGGCCATAGGAATCCCGTATACAGCGTATGCCTACTCCCAGGCCGCAGAACCCCGGGAAACAGCTTCTCTGTACATTCAACCTACAGAACTCCTGGACACTGCATCTCTCGACACTTAGGTTACAGACCTCACAGAAGTTGCAACTCCTACACTCAGGATACAGACAACACACATATAGCGAGTGGCTAATTACAGTTTACAGAACTCCAGGAAACAGCTAGCTCCTCTCTACACAAAGGATAGAGAACTCCTGGAAACCGCGCCGCTCTACATCCATTTTACAGAAATCCCGAAAGTTGCGTCTGCTACACACACTCAGCATACAAAAAACCCGCATATAGCGAATACCTACTTCTAAGCTACAGAACTCCAGGAAAGAGCTCCTCTCTACACCAAGGACAGAGAACTCCTGGAAACTGCGTCGATCTGCATCCAGGTAACAGAGCTCCCGTAAGCTGCATCTCCTACACTCAGGCTTCAGAAATCCCATGCACTGCGTATGCCTATTGCCAGGCTACAGACCTCTTGGAAACCACTGCTCTCAGCACTCAGATACAGAACTCCGGTAAACTGCGTCTCTCTACATGCAGGTTACAGAATTCCCCGTAAGCATCGTGTGCTCCACTCAGGCTGCAGGACTCCTGGAAACTGTGTCTCTCGATATCCGTGGTACAGAACACCCGTAAGCTGGCTATCCTACACTCAGGGTACAGTAAACCCGCGTATTGTGTATGCCTAATTCCAGGATACGGAAGTCCCGTAAACTGCCTCTCCCTACACCCAGGACACCTAACTCCGCTAAGCTGTGTCTCTCTACATTCAGGGGGCAGAACTCCTGTAAGCTGCATCTCCTACACACAGGATACAGAAAACCCGCACATTGTGAATGCCTAATTCCAGGCTACAGAACTCCCGTAAACAACGTCTCTCTACTCCCAGGATGCAGAACTCCGCTAAACCGCGTCTCTCTACATCCAGGTTACAGAACTCCCTTAAGCTGCGTCTGCTACACTCAGGCTACGGGAATCCCATATACAGCGTATGCCTACTCCAAGGCTGCCGAACTCTTGTAAACTGCTTCTCTCTACACAAGGATACAGACCTCCGGTAAAATGCTTCTCACTACGTTCAGGTGGCAGAACTACCGTAAGCTGCATCTGCTGCACTCAGGATACAGAAAACCCGCCTATGGCGAAAGCCTACTCCCAGGCTTCAGAACTCCCGTAAACAACTTCTCTCTACGCCCAGGATGCACAACTCCAGTAAACTGCATCTCTGTACGTCTAGGTTACAGAACTCCCGTAAGCTGCGCCTGATACACTCAGGCCATAGGAATCCCCTATACAGCGTATGCCTACTCCCAGGCCGCAGAACCCCGGGAAACAGCTTCTCTGTACATTCAACCTACAGAACTCCTGGACACTGCATCTCTCGACACTTAGGTTACAGACCTCACAGAAGTTGCAACTCCTACACTCAGGATACAGACAACGCACATATAGCGAGTGGCTAATTACAGTCTACAGAACTCCAGGAAACAGCTAGCTCCTCTCTACACAAAGGATAGAGAACTCCTGGAAACCGCGCTGCTCTACATCCATTTTACAGAAATCCCGAAAGTTGCGTCTGCTACACACACTCAGCATACAAAAAACCCGCATATAGCGAATACCTACTTCTAAGCTTCAGAACTCCAGGAAAGAGCTCCTCTCTACACCAAGGACAGAGAACTCCTGGAAACTGCGTCGATCTGCATCCAGGTAACAGAGCTCCCGTAAGCTGCATCTCCTACACTCAGGCTTCAGAAATCCCATGCACTGCGTATGCCTATTGCCAGGCTACAGACCTCTTGGAAACCACTGCTCTCAGCACTCAGATACAGAACTCCGGTAAACTGCGTCTCTCTACATGCAGGTTACAGAATTCCCCGTAAGCATCGTGTGCTCCACTCAGGCTGCAGGACTCCTGGAAACTGTGTCTCTCGATATCCGTGGTACAGAACACCCGTAAGCTGGCTATCCTACACTCAGGGTACAGTAAACCCGCGTATTGTGTATGCCTAATTCCAGGATACGGAAGTCCCGTAAACTGCCTCTCCCTACACCCAGGACACCTAACTCCGCTAAGCTGTGTCTCTCTACATTCAGGGGGCAGAACTCCTGTAAGCTGCATCTCCTACACACAGGATACAGAAAACCCGCACATTGTGAATGCCTAATTCCAGGCTACAGAACTCCCGTAAACAACGTCTCTCTACTCCCAGGATGCAGAACTCCGCTAAACCGCGTCGCTCTACATCCAGGTTACAGAACTCCCTTAAGCTGCGTCTGCTACACTCAGGCTACGGGAATCCCATATACAGCGTATGCCTACTCCAAGGCTGCTGAACTCTTGTAAACTGCTTCTCTCTACACAAGGATACAGACCTCCGGTAAAATGCTTCTCACTACGTTCAGGTGGCAGAACTACCGTAAGCTGCATCTGCTGCACTCAGGATACAGAAAACCCGCATATGGCGAAAGCCTTCTCCCAGGCTTCAGAACTCCCGTAAACAACTTCTCTCTACGCCCAGGATGCACAACTCCAGTAAACTGCATCTCTGTACGTCTAGGTTACAGAACTCCCGTAAGCTGCGCCTGATACACTCAGGCCATAGGAATCCCGTATACAGCGTATGCCTACTCCCAGGCCGCAGAACCCCGGGAAACAGCTTCTCTGTACATTCAACCTACAGAACTCCTGGACACTGCATCTCTCGACACTTAGGTTACAGACCTCACAGAAGTTGCAACTCCTACACTCAGGATACAGACAACGCACATATAGCGAGTGGCTAATTACAGTCTACAGAACTCCAGGAAACAGCTAGCTCCTCTCTACACAAAGGATAGAGAACTCCTGGAAACCGCGCCACTCTACATCCATTTTACAGAAATCCCGAAAGTTGCGTCTGCTACACACACTCAGCATACAAAAAACCCGCATATAGCGAATACCTACTTCTAAGCTACAGAACTCCAGGAAAGAGCTCCTCTCTACACCAAGGACAGAGAACTCCTGGAAACTGCGTCGATCTGCATCCAGGTAACAGAGCTCCCGTAAGCTGCGTCTCCTACACTCAGGCTTCAGAAATCCCATGCACTGCGTATGCCTATTGCCAGGCTACAGACCTCTTGGAAACCACTACTCTCAGCACTCAGATACAGAACTCCGGTAAACTGCGTCTCTCTACATGCAGGTTACAGAATTCCCCGTAAGCATCGTGTGCTCCACTCAGGCTGCAGGACTCCTGGAAACTGTGTCTCTCGATATCCGTGGTACAGAACACCCGTAAGCTGGCTATCCTACACTCAGGGTACAGTAAACCCGCGTATTGTGTATGCCTAATTCCAGGATACGGAAGTCCCGTAAACTGCCTCTCCCTACACCCAGGACACCTAACTCCGCTAAGCTGTGTCTCTCTACATTCAGGGGGCAGAACTCCTGTAAGCTGCATCTCCTACACACAGGATACAGAAAACCCGCACATTGTGAATGCCTAATTCCAGGCTACAGAACTCCCGTAAACAACGTCTCTCTACTCCCAGGATGCAGAACTCCGCTAAACCGCGTCTCTCTACATCCAGGTTACAGAACTCCCTTAAGCTGCGTCTGCTACACTCAGGCTACGGGAATCCCATATACAGCGTATGCCTACTCCAAGGCTGCCGAACTCTTGTAAACTGCTTCTCTCTACACAAGGATACAGACCTCCGGTAAAATGCTTCTCACTACGTTCAGGTGGCAGAACTACCGTAAGCTGCATCTGCTGCACTCAGGATACAGAAAACCCGCCTATGGCGAAAGCCTACTCCCAGGCTTCAGAACTCCCGTAAACAACTTCTCTCTACGCCCAGGATGCACAACTCCAGTAAACTGCATCTCTGTACGTCTAGGTTACAGAACTCCCGTAAGCTGCGCCTGATACACTCAGGCCATAGGAATCCCCTATACAGCGTATGCCTACTCCCAGGCCGCAGAACCCCGGGAAACAGCTTCTCTGTACATTCAACCTACAGAACTCCTGGACACTGCATCTCTCGACACTTAGGTTACAGACCTCACAGAAGTTGCAACTCCTACACTCAGGATACAGACAACGCACATATAGCGAGTGGCTAATTACAGTCTACAGAACTCCAGGAAACAGCTAGCTCCTCTCTACACAAAGGATAGAGAACTCCTGGAAACCGCGCCGCTCTACATCCATTTTACAGAAATCCCGAAAGTTGCGTCTGCTACACACACTCAGCATACAAAAAACCCGCATATAGCGAATACCTACTTCTAAGCTTCAGAACTCCAGGAAAGAGCTCCTCTCTACACCAAGGACAGAGAACTCCTGGAAACTGCGTCGATCTGCATCCAGGTAACAGAGCTCCCGTAAGCTGCATCTCCTACACTCAGGCTTCAGAAATCCCATGCACTGCGTATGCCTATTGCCAGGCTACAGACCTCTTGGAAACCACTGCTCTCAGCACTCAGATACAGAACTCCGGTAAACTGCGTCTCTCTACATGCAGGTTACAGAATTCCCCGTAAGCATCGTGTGCTCCACTCAGGCTGCAGGACTCCTGGAAACTGTGTCTCTCGATATCCGTGGTACAGAACACCCGTAAGCTGGCTATCCTACACTCAGGGTACAGTAAACCCGCGTATTGTGTATG
Source organism: Lepus europaeus (assembly GCF_033115175.1). Lineage (NCBI taxonomy): Eukaryota > Metazoa > Chordata > Mammalia > Lagomorpha > Leporidae > Lepus > Lepus europaeus. Next base: position 157,863 of record NW_026909044.1, read on the forward strand.
CCTAATTCCAGGATACGGAAGTCCCGTAAACTGCCTCTCCCTACACCCAGGACACCTAACTCCGCTAAGCTGTGTCTCTCTACATTCAGGGGGCAGAACTCCTGTAAGCTGCATCTCCTACACACAGGATACAGAAAACCCGCACATTGTGAATGCCTAATTCCAGGCTACAGAACTCCCGTAAACAACGTCTCTCTACTCCCAGGATGCAGAACTCCGCTAAACCGCGTCGCTCTACATCCAGGTTACAGAACTCCCTTAAGCTGCGTCTGCTACACTCAGGCTACGGGAATCCCATATACAGCGTATGCCTACTCCAAGGCTGCTGAACTCTTGTAAACTGCTTCTCTCTACACAAGGATACAGACCTCCGGTAAAATGCTTCTCACTACGTTCAGGTGGCAGAACTACCGTAAGCTGCATCTGCTGCACTCAGGATACAGAAAACCCGCATATGGCGAAAGCCTTCTCCCAGGCTTCAGAACTCCCGTAAACAACTTCTCTCTACGCCCAGGATGCACAACTCCAGTAAACTGCATCTCTGTACGTCTAGGTTACAGAACTCCCGTAAGCTGCGCCTGATACACTCAGGCCATAGGAATCCCGTATACAGCGTATGCCTACTCCCAGGCCGCAGAACCCCGGGAAACAGCTTCTCTGTACATTCAACCTACAGAACTCCTGGACACTGCATCTCTCGACACTTAGGTTACAGACCTCACAGAAGTTGCAACTCCTACACTCAGGATACAGACAACGCACATATAGCGAGTGGCTAATTACAGTCTACAGAACTCCAGGAAACAGCTAGCTCCTCTCTACACAAAGGATAGAGAACTCCTGGAAACCGCGCCGCTCTACATCCATTTTACAGAAATCCCGAAAGTTGCGTCTGCTACACACACTCAGCATACAAAAAACCCGCATATAGCGAATACCTACTTCTAAGCTACAGAACTCCAGGAAAGAGCTCCTCTCTACACCAAGGACAGAGAACTCCTGGAAACTGCGTCGATCTGCATCCAGGTAACAGAGCTCCCGTAAGCTGCGTCTCCTACACTCAGGCTTCAGAAATCCCATGCACTGCGTATGCCTATTGCCAGGCTACAGACCTCTTGGAAACCACTGCTCTCAGCACTCAGATACAGAACTCCGGTAAACTGCGTCTCTCTACATGCAGGTTACAGAATTCCCCGTAAGCATCGTGTGCTCCACTCAGGCTGCAGGACTCCTGGAAACTGTGTCTCTCGATATCCGTGGTACAGAACACCCGTAAGCTGGCTATCCTACACTCAGGGTACAGTAAACCCGCGTATTGTGTATGCCTAATTCCAGGATACGGAAGTCCCGTAAACTGCCTCTCCCTACACCCAGGACACCTAACTCCGCTAAGCTGTGTCTCTCTACATTCAGGGGGCAGAACTCCTGTAAGCTGCATCTCCTACACACAGGATACAGAAAACCCGCACATTGTGAATGCCTAATTCCAGGCTACAGAACTCCCGTAAACAACGTCTCTCTACTCCCAGGATGCAGAACTCCGCTAAACCGCGTCTCTCTACATCCAGGTTACAGAACTCCCTTAAGCTGCGTCTGCTACACTCAGGCTACGGGAATCCCATATACAGCGTATGCCTACTCCAAGGCTGCCGAACTCTTGTAAACTGCTTCTCTCTACACAAGGATACAGACCTCCGGTAAAATGCTTCTCACTACGTTCAGGTGGCAGAACTACCGTAAGCTGCATCTGCTGCACTCAGGATACAGAAAACCCGCATATGGCGAAAGCCTACTCCCAGGCTTCAGAACTCCCGTAAACAACTTCTCTCTACGCCCAGGATGCACAACTCCAGTAAACTGCATCTCTGTACGTCTAGGTTACAGAACTCCCGTAAGCTGCGCCTGATACACTCAGGCCATAGGAATCCCGTATACAGCGTATGCCTACTCCCAGGCCGCAGAACCCCGGGAAACAGCTTCTCTGTACATTCAACCTACAGAACTCCTGGACACTGCATCTCTCGACACTTAGGTTACAGACCTCACAGAAGTTGCAACTCCTACACTCAGGATACAGACAACGCACATATAGCGAGTGGCTAATTACAGTCTACAGAACTCCAGGAAACAGCTAGCTCCTCTCTACACAAAGGATAGAGAACTCCTGGAAACCGCGCCGCTCTACATCCATTTTACAGAAATCCCGAAAGTTGCGTCTGCTACACACACTCAGCATACAAAAAACCCGCATATAGCGAATACCTACTTCTAAGCTACAGAACTCCAGGAAAGAGCTCCTCTCTACACCAAGGACAGAGAACTCCTGGAAACTGCGTCGATCTGCATCCAGGTAACAGAGCTCCCGTAAGCTGCGTCTCCTACACTCAGGCTTCAGAAATCCCATGCACTGCGTATGCCTATTGCCAGGCTACAGACCTCTTGGAAACCACTGCTCTCAGCACTCAGATACAGAACTCCGGTAAACTGCGTCTCTCTACATGCAGGTTACAGAATTCCCCGTAAGCATCGTGTGCTCCACTCAGGCTGCAGGACTCCTGGAAACTGTGTCTCTCGATATCCGTGGTACAGAACACCCGTAAGCTGGCTATCCTACACTCAGGGTACAGTAAACCCGCGTATTGTGTATGCCTAATTCCAGGATACGGAAGTCCCGTAAACTGCCTCTCCCTACACCCAGGACACCTAACTCCGCTAAGCTGTGTCTCTCTACATTCAGGGGGCAGAACTCCTGTAAGCTGCATCTCCTACACACAGGATACAGAAAACCCGCACATTGTGAATGCCTAATTCCAGGCTACAGAACTCCCGTAAACAACGTCTCTCTACTCCCAGGATGCAGAACTCCGCTAAACCGCGTCGCTCTACATCCAGGTTACAGAACTCCCTTAAGCTGCGTCTGCTACACTCAGGCTACGGGAATCCCATATACAGCGTATGCCTACTCCAAGGCTGCTGAACTCTTGTAAACTGCTTCTCTCTACACAAGGATACAGACCTCCGGTAAAATGCTTCTCACTACGTTCAGGTGGCAGAACTACCGTAAGCTGCATCTGCTGCACTCAGGATACAGAAAACCCGCATATGGCGAAAGCCTTCTCCCAGGCTTCAGAACTCCCGTAAACAACTTCTCTCTACGCCCAGGATGCACAACTCCAGTAAACTGCATCTCTGTACGTCTAGGTTACAGAACTCCCGTAAGCTGCGCCTGATACACTCAGGCCATAGGAATCCCGTATACAGCGTATGCCTACTCCCAGGCCGCAGAACCCCGGGAAACAGCTTCTCTGTACATTCAACCTACAGAACTCCTGGACACTGCATCTCTCGACACTTAGGTTACAGACCTCACAGAAGTTGCAACTCCTACACTCAGGATACAGACAACGCACATATAGCGAGTGGCTAATTACAGTCTACAGAACTCCAGGAAACAGCTAGCTCCTCTCTACACAAAGGATAGAGAACTCCTGGAAACCGCGCCGCTCTACATCCATTTTACAGAAATCCCGAAAGTTGCGTCTGCTACACACACTCAGCATACAAAAAACCCGCATATAGCGAATACCTACTTCTAAGCTACAGAACTCCAGGAAAGAGCTCCTCTCTACACCAAGGACAGAGAACTCCTGGAAACTGCGTCGATCTGCATCCAGGTAACAGAGCTCCCGTAAGCTGCGTCTCCTACACTCAGGCTTCAGAAATCCCATGCACTGCGTATGCCTATTGCCAGGCTACAGACCTCTTGGAAACCACTGCTCTCAGCACTCAGATACAGAACTCCGGTAAACTGCGTCTCTCTACATGCAGGTTACAGAATTCCCCGTAAGCATCGTGTGCTCCACTCAGGCTGCAGGACTCCTGGAAACTGTGTCTCTCGATATCCGTGGTACAGAACACCCGTAAGCTGGCTATCCTACACTCAGGGTACAGTAAACCCGCGTATTGTGTATGCCTAATTCCAGGATACGGAAGTCCCGTAAACTGCCTCTCCCTACACCCAGGACACCTAACTCCGCTAAGCTGTGTCTCTCTACATTCAGGGGGCAGAACTCCTGTAAGCTGCATCTCCTACACACAGGATACAGAAAACCCGCACATTGTGAATGCCTAATTCCAGGCTACAGAACTCCCGTAAACAACGTCTCTCTACTCCCAGGATGCAGAACTCCGCTAAACCGCGTCTCTCTACATCCAGGTTACAGAACTCCCTTAAGCTGCGTCTGCTACACTCAGGCTACGGGAATCCCATATACAGCGTATGCCTACTCCAAGGCTGCCGAACTCTTGTAAACTGCTTCTCTCTACACAAGGATACAGACCTCCGGTAAAATGCTTCTCACTACGTTCAGGTGGCAGAACTACCGTAAGCTGCATCTGCTGCACTCAGGATACAGAAAACCCGCATATGGCGAAAGCCTACTCCCAGGCTTCAGAACTCCCGTAAACAACTTCTCTCTACGCCCAGGATGCACAACTCCAGTAAACTGCATCTCTGTACGTCTAGGTTACAGAACTCCCGTAAGCTGCGCCTGATACACTCAGGCCATAGGAATCCCGTATACAGCGTATGCCTACTCCCAGGCCGCAGAACCCCGGGAAACAGCTTCTCTGTACATTCAACCTACAGAACTCCTGGACACTGCATCTCTCGACACTTAGGTTACAGACCTCACAGAAGTTGCAACTCCTACACTCAGGATACAGACAACGCACATATAGCGAGTGGCTAATTACAGTCTACAGAACTCCAGGAAACAGCTAGCTCCTCTCTACACAAAGGATAGAGAACTCCTGGAAACCGCGCCGCTCTACATCCATTTTACAGAAATCCCGAAAGTTGCGTCTGCTACACACACTCAGCATACAAAAAACCCGCATATAGCGAATACCTACTTCTAAGCTACAGAACTCCAGGAAAGAGCTCCTCTCTACACCAAGGACAGAGAACTCCTGGAAACTGCGTCGATCTGCATCCAGGTAACAGAGCTCCCGTAAGCTGCGTCTCCTACACTCAGGCTTCAGAAATCCCATGCACTGCGTATGCCTATTGCCAGGCTACAGACCTCTTGGAAACCACTGCTCTCAGCACTCAGATACAGAACTCCGGTAAACTGCGTCTCTCTACATGCAGGTTACAGAATTCCCCGTAAGCATCGTGTGCTCCACTCAGGCTGCAGGACTCCTGGAAACTGTGTCTCTCGATATCCGTGGTACAGAACACCCGTAAGCTGGCTATCCTACACTCAGGGTACAGTAAACCCGCGTATTGTGTATGCCTAATTCCAGGATACGGAAGTCCCGTAAACTGCCTCTCCCTACACCCAGGACACCTAACTCCGCTAAGCTGTGTCTCTCTACATTCAGGGGGCAGAACTCCTGTAAGCTGCATCTCCTACACACAGGATACAGAAAACCCGCACATTGTGAATGCCTAATTCCAGGCTACAGAACTCCCGTAAACAACGTCTCTCTACTCCCAGGATGCAGAACTCCGCTAAACCGCGTCTCTCTACATCCAGGTTACAGAACTCCCTTAAGCTGCGTCTGCTACACTCAGGCTACGGGAATCCCATATACAGCGTATGCCTACTCCAAGGCTGCCGAACTCTTGTAAACTGCTTCTCCCTACACAAGGATACAGACCTCCGGTAAAATGCTTCTCACTACGTTCAGGTGGCAGAACTACCGTAAGCTGCATCTGCTACACTCAGGCTACGGGAATCCCATATACAGCGTATGCCTACTCCAAGGCTGCCGAACTCTTGTAAACTGCTTCTCTCTACACAAGTATACAGACCTCCGGTAAAATGTTTCTCACTACGTTGAGGTGGCAGAACTACCGTAAGCTGCATCTGCTGCACTCAGGATACTGAAAACCCGCATATGGCGAAAGCCTACTCCCAGGCTTCAGAACTCCCGTAAACAACTTCTCTCTACGCCCAGGATGCACAACTCCAGTAAACTGCATCTCTGTACGTCTAGGTTACAGAACTCCCGTAAGCTGCGCCTGATACACTCAGGCCATAGGAATCCCGTATACAGCGTATGCCTACTCCCAGGCCGCAGAACCCCGGGAAACAGCTTCTCTGTACATTCAACCTACAGAACTCCTGGACACTGCATCTCTCGACACTTAGGTTACAGACCTCACAGAAGTTGCAACTCCTACACTCAGGATACAGACAACGCACATATAGCGAGTGGCTAATTACAGTCTACAGAACTCCAGGAAACAGCTAGCTCCTCTCTACACAAAGGATAGAGAACTCCTGGAAACCGCGCCGCTCTACATCCATTTTACAGAAATCCTGAAAGTTGCGTCTGCTACACACACTCAGCATACAAAAAACCCGCATATAGCGAATACCTACTTCTAAGCTACAGAACTCCAGGAAAGAGCTCCTCTCTACACCAAGGACAGAGAACTCCTGGAAACTGCGTCGATCTGCATCCAGGTAACAGAGCTCCCGTAAGCTGCGTCTCCTACACTCAGGCTTCAGAAATCCCATGCACTGCGTATGCCTATTGCCAGGCTACAGACCTCTTGGAAACCACTGCTCTCAGCACTCAGATACAGAACTCCGGTAAACTGCGTCTCTCTACATGCAGGTTACAGAATTCCCCGTAAGCATCGTGTGCTCCACTCAGGCTGCAGGACTCCTGGAAACTGTGTCTCTCGATATCCGTGGTACAGAACACCCGTAAGCTGGCTATCCTACACTCAGGGTACAGTAAACCCGCGTATTGTGTATGCCTAATTCCAGGATACGGAAGTCCCGTAAACTGTCTCTCTCCCTACACCCAGGACACCTAACTCCGCTAAGCTGTGTCTCTCTACATTCAGGGGGCAGAACTCCTGTAAGCTGCATCTCCTACACACAGGATACAGAAAACCCGCACATTGTGAATGCCTAATTCCAGGCTACAGAACTCCCGTAAACAACGTCTCTCTACTCCCAGGATGCAGAACTCCGCTAAACCGCGTCTCTCTACATCCAGGTTACAGAACTCCCTTAAGCTGCGTCTGCTACACTCAGGCTACGGGAATCCCATATACAGCGTATGCCTACTCCAAGGCTGCCGAACTCTTGTAAACTGCTTCTCTCTACACAAGGATACAGACCTCCGGTAAAATGCTTCTCACTACGTTCAGGTGGCAGAACTACCGTAAGCTGCATCTGCTGCACTCAGGATACAGAAAACCCGCATATGGCGAAAGCCTACTCCCAGGCTTCAGAACTCCCGTAAACAACTTCTCTCTACGCCCAGGATGCACAACTCCAGTAAACTGCATCTCTGTACGTCTAGGTTACAGAACTCCCGTAAGCTGCGCCTGATACACTCAGGCCATAGGAATCCCGTATACAGCGTATGCCTACTCCCAGCCGCAGAACCCCGGGAAACAGCTTCTCTGTACATTCAACCTACAGAACTCCTGGACACTGCATCTCTCGACACTTAGGTTACAGACCTCACAGAAGTTGCAACTCCTACACTCAGGATACAGACAACGCACATATAGCGAGTGGCTAATTACAGTCTACAGAACTCCAGGAAACAGCTAGCTCCTCTCTACACAAAGGATAGAGAACTCCTGGAAACCGCGCCGCTCTACATCCATTTTACAGAAATCCCAAAGTTGCGTCTGCTACACACACTCAGCATACAAAAAACCCGCATATAGCGAATACCTACTTCTAAGCTACAGAACTCCAGGAAAGAGCTCCTCTCTACACCAAGGACAGAGAACTCCTGGAAACTGCGTCGATCTGCATCCAGGTAACAGAGCTCCCGTAAGCTGCGTCTCCTACACTCAGGCTTCAGAAATCCCATGCACTGCGTATGCCTATTGCCAGGCTACAGACCTCTTGGAAACCACTGCTCTCAGCACTCAGATACAGAACTCCGGTAAACTGCGTCTCTCTACATGCAGGTTACAGAATTCCCCGTAAGCATCGTGTGCTCCACTCAGGCTGCAGGACTCCTGGAAACTGTGTCTCTCGATATCCGTGGTACAGAACACCCGTAAGCTGGCTATCCTACACTCAGGGTACAGTAAACCCGCGTATTGTGTATGCCTAATTCCAGGATACGGAAGTCCGTAAACTGCTTCTCCCTACACCCAGGATACCTAACTCCGCTAAGCTGTGTCTCTCTACATTCAGGGGGCAGAACTCCTGTAAGCTGCATTCCTACACACAGGATACAGAAAACCCGCACATTGTGAATGCCTAATTCCAGGCTACATAACTCCCGTAAACAACGTCTCTCTACTCCCAGGATGCAGAACTCCACTAAACCGCGTCTCTCTACATCCAGGTTACAGAACTCCCGTAAGCTGCGTCTCCTACACTCAGGCTTCAGAAATCCCATGCACTGCGTATGCCTATTGCCAGGCTACAGACCTCTTGGAAACCACTGCTCTCAGCACTCAGATACAGAACTCGGTAAACTGCGTCTCTCTACATGCAGGTTACAGAATTCCCCGTAAGCATCGTGTGCTCCACTCAGGCTGCAGGACTCCTGGAAACTATGTCTCTCGATATCGTGGTACAGAACACCCGTAAGCTGGCTATCCTACACTCAGGGTACAGTAAACCCGCGTATTGTGTATGCCTAATTCCAGGATACGGAAGTCCCGTAAACTGCTTCTCCCTACACCCAGGATACCTAACTCCGCTAAGCTGTGTCTCTCTACATTCAGGGGGCAGAACTCCTGTAAGCTGCATCTCCTACACACAGGATACAGAAAACCCGCACATTGTGAATGCCTAATTCCAGGCTACATAACTCCCGTAAACAACGTCTCTCTACTCCCAGGATGCAGAACTCCGCTAAACCGCGTCTCTCTACATCCAGGTTACAGAACTCCCTTAAGCTGCGTCTGCTACACTCAGGCTACGGAATCCCATATACAGCGTATGCCTACTCCAAGGCTGCCGAACTCTTGTAAACTGCTTCTCTCTACACAAGGATACAGACCTCCGGTAAAATGCTTCTCACTACGTTCAGGTGGCAGAACTACCATAAGCTGCATCTGCTGCACTCAGGATACAGAAAACCCGCATATGCGAAAGCCTACTCCCAGGCTTCAGAACTCCCGTAAACAACTTCTCTCTACACCCAGGATGCACAACTCCAGTAAACTGCATCTCTGTACGTCTAGGTTACAGAACTCCCGTAAGCTGCGCCTGATACACTCAGGCCATAGGAATCCCGTATACAGCGTATGCCTACTCCCAGCCGCAGAACCCCGGGAAACAGCTTCTCTGTACATTCAACCTACAGAACTCCTGGACACTGCATCTCTCGACACTTAGGTTACAGACCTCACAGAAGTTGCAACTCCTACACTCAGGATACAGACAACGCACATATAGCGAGTGGCTAATTACAGTCTACAGAACTCCAGGAAACAGCTAGCTCCTCTCTACACAAAGGATAGAGAACTCCTGGACACCGCGCCGCTCTACATCCATTTTACAGAAATCCCGAAAGTTGCGTCTGCAAAACACACTCAGCATACAAAAACCCGCATATAGCGAATACCTACTTCTAAGCTACAGAACTCCAGGAAGAGCTCCTCTCTACACCAAGGACAGAGAACTCCTGGAAACTGCGTCGATCTGCATCCAGGTAACAGAGCTCCCGTAAGCTGCATCTCCTACACTCAGGCTTCAGAAATCCCATGCACTGCGTATGCCTATTGCCAGGCTACAGACCTCTTGGAAACCACTGCTCTCAGCACTCAGATACAGAACTCCGGTAAACTGCGTCTCTCTACATGCAGGTTACAGAATTCCCCGTAAGCATCGTGTGCTCCACTCAGGCTGCAGGACTCCGGGGAAACTGTGACTCTCGATATCCGTGGTACAGAACACCCGTAAGCTGGCTATCCTACACTCAGGGTACAGTAAACCCGCGTATTGTGTATGCCTAATTCCAGGATACGGAAGTCCCGTAAACTGCCTCTCCCTACACCCAGATACCTAACTCCAATAAGCTGTGTCTCTCTACATTCAGGGGGCAGAACTCCTGTAAGCTGCATCTCCTACACACAGGATACAGAAAACCCGCACATTGTGAATGCCTAATTCCAGGCTACAGAACTCCCGTAAACAACGTCTCTCTACTCCAGGATGCAGAACTCCGCTAACCGCGTCTCTCTACATCCAGGTTACAGAACTCCCTTAAGCTGCGTCTGCTACACTCAGGCTACGGGAATCCCATATACAGCGTATGCCTACTCCAAGGCTGCCGAACTCTTGTAAACTGCTTCACTCTACACAAGGATACAGACCTCCGGTTAAAATGCTTCTCACTACGTTCAGGTGGCAGAACTACCGTAAGCTGCATCTGCTGCACTCAGGATACAGAAAACCCGCATATGGCGAAAGCCTACTCCCAGGCTTCAGAACTCCGTAAACAACTTCTCTCTACGCCCAGGATGCATAACTCCAGTAAACTGCATCTCTGTACGTCTAGGTTACAGAACTCCCGTAAGCTGCGCCTGATACACTCAGGCCATAGGAATCCCGTATACAGCGTATGCCTACTCCCAGGCCGCAGAACCCCGGGAAACAGCTTCTCTGTACATTCAACCTACAGAACTGCTGGACACTGCATCTCTCGACACTTAGGTTACAGACCTCACAGAAGTTGCAACTCCTACACTCAGGATACAGACAACGCACATATAGCGAGTGGCTAATTACAGTCTACAGAACTCCAGGAAACAGCTAGCTCCTCTCTACACAAAGGATAGAGAACTCCTGGACACCGCGCCGCTCTACATCCATTTTACAGAAATCCCGAAAGTTGCGTCTGCAAAACACACTCAGCATACAAAAAACCCGCATATAGCGAATACCTACTTCTAAGCTACAGAACTCCAGGAAAGAGCTCCTCTCTACACCAAGGACAGAGAACTCCTGGAAACTGCGTCGATCTGCATCCAGGTAACAGAGCTCCCGTAAGCTGCATCTCCTACACTCAGGCTTCAGAAATCCCATGCACTGCGTATGCCTATTGCCAGGCTACAAACCTCTTGGAAACCACTGCTCTCAGCACTCAGATACAGAACTCCGGTAAACTGCGTCTCTCTACATGCAGGTTACAGAATTCCCCGTAAGCATCGTATGCTCCACTCAGGCTGCAGGACTCCTGGAAACTGTGTCTCTCGATATCCGTGGTAAAGAACACCCGTACTGGCTATCCTACACTCAGGGTACAGTAAAACCGCGTATTGTGTATGCCTAATTCCAGGATACGGAAGTCCCGTAAACTGCCTCTCCCTACACCCAGGATACCTAACTCCGCTAAGCTGTGTCTTTCTACATTCAGGGGGCAGAACTCCTGTAAGCTGCATCTCCTACACACAGGATACAGAAAACCCGCACATTGTGAATGCCTAATTCCAGGCTACAGAACTCCCGTAAACAACGTCTCTCTACTCCCAGGATGCAGAACTCCGCTAAACCGCGTCTCTCTACATCCAGGTTACAGAACTCCCTTAAGCTGCGTCTGCTACACTCAGGCTACGGGAATCCCATATACAGCGTATGCCTACTCCAAGGCTGCCGAACTCTTGTAAACTGCTTCTCTCTACACAAGGATACAGACCTCCGGTAAAATGCTTCTCACTACGTTCAGGTGGCAGAACTACCGTAAGCTGCATCTGCTACACTCAGGCTACGGGGAATCCCATATACAGCGTATGCCTACTCCAAGGCTGCCGAACTCTTGTAAACTGCTTCTCTCTACACAAGGATACAGACCTCCGGTAAAATGCTTCTCACTACGTTCAGGTGGCAGAACTACCGGAAGCTGCATCTGCTGCACTCAGGATACAGAAAACCCGCATATGGCGAAAGCCTACTCCCAGGCTTCAGAACTCCCGTAAACAACTTCTCTCTACGCCCAGGATGCACAACTCCAGTAAACTGCATCTCTGTACGTCTAGGTTACAGAACTCCCGTAAGCTGCGCCTGATACACTCAGGCCATAGGAATCCCGTATACAGCGTATGCCTACTCCCAGGCCGCAGAACTCCGGGAAACAGCTTCTCTGTACATTCAACCTACAGAACTCCTGGACACTGCATCTCTCGACACTTAGGTTACAGACCTCACAGAAGTTGCAACTCCTACACTCAGGATACAGACAACGCACATATAGCGAGTGGCTAATTACAGTCTACAGAACTCCAGGAAACAGCTAGCTCCTCTCTACACAAAGGATAGAGAACTCCTGGAAACCGCGCCGCTCTACATCCATTTTACAGAAATCCCGAAAGTTGCGTCTGCTACACACACTCAGCATACAAAAAACCCGCATATAGCGAATACCTACTTCTAAGCTACAGAACTCCAGAAAGAGCTCCTCTCTACACCAGGACAGAGAACTCCTGGAAACTGCGTCGATCTGCATCCAGGTAACAGAGCTCCCGTAAGCTGTGTCTCCTACACTCAGGCTTCAGAAATCCCATGCACTGCGTATGCCTATTGCCAGGCTACAGACCTCTTGGAAACCACTGCTCTCAGCACTCAGATACAGAACTCCGGTAAACTGCGTCTCTCTACATGCAGGTTACAGAATTCCCCGTAAGCATCGTGTGCTCCACTCAGGCTGCAGGACTCCTGGAAACTATGTCTCTCGATATCCGTGGTACAGAACACCCGTAAGCTGGCTATCCTACACTCAGGGTACAGTAAACCCGCGTATTGTGTATGCCTAATTCCAGGATACGGAAGTCCCGTAAACTGCCTCTCCCTACACCCAGGATACCTAACTCCAATAAGCTGTGTCTCTCTACATTCAGGGGGGCAGAACTCCTGTAAGCTGCATCTCCTACACACAGGATACAGAAAACCCGCACATTGTGAATGCCTAATTCCAGGCTACAGAACTCCCGTAAAACAACGTCTCTCTACTCCCAGGGTGCAGAACTCCGCTAAACCGCGTCGCTCTACATCCAGGTTACAGAACTCCCTTAAGCTGCGTCTGCTACACTCAGGCTACGGGAATCCCATATACAGCGTATGCCTACTCCAAGGCTGCCGAACTCTTGTAAACTGCTTCTCTCTACACAAGGATACAGACCTCCGGTAAAATGCTTCTCACTACGTTCAGGTGGCAGAACTACCGTAAGCTGCATCTGCTACACTCAGGCTACGGGAATCCCATATACAGCGTATGCCTACTCCAAGGCTGCCGAACTCTTGTAAACTGCTTCTCTCTACACAAGGATACAGACCTCCGGTAAAATGCTTCTCACTACGTTCAGGTGGCAGAACTACCGGAAGCTGCATCTGCTGCACTCAGGATACAGAAAACCCGCATATGGCGAAAGCCTACTCCCAGGCTTCAGAACTCCCGTAAACAACTTCTCTCTACGCCCAGGATGCACAACTCCAGTAAACTGCATCTCTGTACGTCTAGGTTACAGAACTCCCGTAAGCTGCGCCTGATACACTCAGGCCATAGGAATCCCGTATACAGCGTATGCCTACTCCCAGGCCGCAGAACTCCGGGAAACAGCTTCTCTGTACATTCAACCTACAGAACTCCTGGACACTGCATCTCTCGACACTTAGGTTACAGACCTCACAGAAGTTGCAACTCTACACTCAGGATACAGACAACGCACATATAGCGAGTGGCTAATTACAGTCTACAGAACTCCAGGAAACAGCTAGCTCCTCTCTACACAAAGGATAGAGAACTCCTGGAAACCGCGCCGCTCTACATCCATTTTACAGAAATCCCGAAAGTTGCGTCTGCTACACACACTCAGCATACAAAAAACCCGCATATAGCGAATACCTACTTCTAAGCTACAGAACTCCAGAAAGAGCTCCTCTCTACACCAAGGACAGAGAACTCCTGGAAACTGCGTCGATCTGCATCCAGGTAACAGAGCTCCCGTAAGCTGCGTCTCCTACACTCAGGCTTCAGAAATCCCATGCACTGCGTATGCCTATTGCCAGGCTACAGACCTCTTGGAAACCACTGCTCTCAGCACTCAGATACAGAACTCCGGTAAACTGCGTCTCTCTACATGCAGGTTACAGAATTCCCCGTAAGCATCGTGTGCTCCACTCAGGCTGCAGGACTCCTGGAAACTATGTCTCTCGATATCCGTGGTACAGAACACCCGTAAGCTGGCTATCCTACACTCAGGGTACAGTAAACCCGCGTATTGTGTATGCCTAATTCCAGGATACGGAAGTCCCGTAAACTGCTTCTCCCTACACCCAGGATACCTAACTCCGCTAAGCTGTGTCTCTCTACATTCAGGGGGCAGAACTCCTGTAAGCTGCATCTCCTACACACAGGATACAGAAAACCCGCACATTGTGAATGCCTAATTCCAGGCTACATAACTCCCGTAAACAACGTCTCTCTACTCCCAGGATGCAGAACTCCGCTAAACCGCGTCTCTCTACATCCAGGTTACAGAACTCCCTTAAGCTGCGTCTGCTACACTCAGGCTACGGGAATCCCATATACAGCGTATGCCTACTCCAAGGCTGCCGAACTCTTGTAAACTGCTTCTCTCTACACAAGGATACAGACCTCCGGTAAAATGCTTCTCACTACGTTCAGGTGGCAGAACTACCATAAGCTGCATCTGCTGCACTCAGGATACAGAAAACCCGCATATGGCGAAAGCCTACTCCCAGGCTTCAGAACTCCCGTAAACAACTTCTCTCTACACCCAGGATGCACAACTCCAGTAAACTGCATCTCTGTACGTCTAGGTTACAGAACTCCCGTAAGCTGCGCCTGATACACTCAGGCCATAGGAATCCCGTATACAGCGTATGCCTACTCCCAGGCCGCAGAACCCCGGGAAACAGCTTCTCTGTACATTCAACCTACAGAACTCCTGGACACTGCATCTCTCGACACTTAGGTTACAGACCTCACAGAAGTTGCAACTCCTACACTCAGGATACAGACAACGCACATATAGCGAGTGGCTAATTACAGTCTACAGAACTCCAGGAAACAGCTAGCTCCTCTCTACACAAAGGATAGAGAACTCCTGGACACCGCGCCGCTCTACATCCATTTTACAGAAATCCCGAAAGTTGCGTCTGCAAAACACACTCAGCATACAAAAAACCCGCATATAGCGAATACCTACTTCTAAGCTACAGAACTCCAGGAAAGAGCTCCTCTCTACACCAAGGACAGAGAACTCCTGGAAACTGCGTCGATCTGCATCCAGGTAACAGAGCTCCCGTAAGCTGCATCTCCTACACTCAGGCTTCAGAAATCCCATGCACTGCGTATGCCTATTGCCAGGCTACAGACCTCTTGGAAACCACTGCTCTCAGCACTCAGATACAGAACTCCGGTAAACTGCGTCTCTCTACATGCAGGTTACAGAATTCCCCGTAAGCATCGTGTGCTCCACTCAGGCTGCAGGACTCCGGGAAACTGTGACTCTCGATATCCGTGGTACAGAACACCCGTAAGCTGGCTATCCTACACTCAGGGTACAGTAAACCCGCGTATTGTGTATGCCTAATTCCAGGATACGGAAGTCCCGTAAACTGCCTCTCCCTACACCCAGGATACCTAACTCCAATAAGCTGTGTCTCTCTACATTCAGGGGGCAGAACTCCTGTAAGCTGCATCTCCTACACACAGGATACAGAAAACCCGCACATTGTGAATGCCTAATTCCAGGCTACAGAACTCCCGTAAACAACGTCTCTCTACTCCCAGGATGCAGAACTCCGCTAAACCGCGTCTCTCTACATCCAGGTTACAGAACTCCCTTAAGCTGCGTCTGCTACACTCAGGCTACGGGAATCCCATATACAGCGTATGCCTACTCCAAGGCTGCCGAACTCTTGTAAACTGCTTCACTCTACACAAGGATACAGACCTCCGGTAAAATGCTTCTCACTACGTTCAGGTGGCAGAACTACCGTAAGCTGCATCTGCTGCACTCAGGATACAGAAAACCCGCATATGGCGAAAGCCTACTCCCAGGCTTCAGAACTCCCGTAAACAACTTCTCTCTACGCCCAGGATGCATAACTCCAGTAAACTGCATCTCTGTACGTCTAGGTTACAGAACTCCCGTAAGCTGCGCCTGATACACTCAGGCCATAGGAATCCCGTATACAGCGTATGCCTACTCCCAGGCCGCAGAACCCCGGGAAACAGCTTCTCTGTACATTCAACCTACAGAACTGCTGGACACTGCATCTCTCGACACTTAGGTTACAGACCTCACAGAAGTTGCAACTCCTACACTCAGGATACAGACAACGCACATATAGCGAGTGGCTAATTACAGTCTACAGAACTCCAGGAAACAGCTAGCTCCTCTCTACGCAAAGGATAGAGAACTCCTGGACACCGCGCCGCTCTACATCCATTTTACAGAAATCCCGAAAGTTGCGTCTGCAAAACACACTCAGCATACAAAAAACCCGCATATAGCGAATACCTACTTCTAAGCTACAGAACTCCAGGAAAGAGCTCCTCTCTACACCAAGGACAGAGAACTCCTGGAAACTGCGTCGATCTGCATCCAGGTAACAGAGCTCCCGTAAGCTGCATCTCCTACACTCAGGCTTCAGAAATCCCATGCACTGCGTATGCCTATTGCCAGGCTACAAACCTCTTGGAAACCACTGCTCTCAGCACTCAGATACAGAACTCCGGTAAACTGCGTCTCTCTACATGCAGGTTACAGAATTCCCCGTAAGCATCGTATGCTCCACTCAGGCTGCAGGACTCCTGGAAACTGTGTCTCTCGATATCCGTGGTAAAGAACACCCGTACTGGCTATCCTACACTCAGGGTACAGTAAAACCGCGTATTGTGTATGCCTAATTCCAGGATACGGAAGTCCCGTAAACTGCCTCTCCCTACACCCAGGATACCTAACTCCGCTAAGCTGTGTCTTTCTACATTCAGGGGGCAGAACTCCTGTAAGCTGCATCTCCTACACACAGGATACAGAAAACCCGCACATTGTGAATGCCTAATTCCAGGCTACAGAACTCCCGTAAACAACGTCTCTCTACTCCCAGGATGCAGAACTCCGCTAAACCGCGTCTCTCTACATCCAGGTTACAGAACTCCCTTAAGCTGCGTCTGCTACACTCAGGCTACGGGAATCCCACATACAGCGTATGCCTACTCCAAGGCTGCCGAACTCTTGTAAACTGCTTCTCTCTACACAAGGATACAGACCTCCGGTAAAATGCTTCTCACTACGTTCAGGTGGCAGAACTACCGTAAGCTGCATCTGCTACACTCAGGCTACGGGAATCCCATATACAGCGTATGCCTACTCCAAGGCTGCCGAACTCTTGTAAACTGCTTCTCTCTACACAAGGATACAGACCTCCGGTAAAATGCTTCTCACTACGTTCAGGTGGCAGAACTACCGGAAGCTGCATCTGCTGCACTCAGGATACAGAAAACCCGCATATGGCGAAAGCCTACTCCCAGGCTTCAGAACTCCCGTAAACAACTTCTCTCTACGCCCAGGATGCACAACTCCAGTAAACTGCATCTCTGTACGTCTAGGTTACAGAACTCCCGTAAGCTGCGCCTGATACACTCAGGCCATAGGAATCCCGTATACAGCGTATGCCTACTCCCAGGCCGCAGAACTCCGGGAAACAGCTTCTCTGTACATTCAACCTACAGAACTCCTGGACACTGCATCTCTCGACACTTAGGTTACAGACCTCACAGAAGTTGCAACTCCTACACTCAGGATACAGACAACGCACATATAGCGAGTGGCTAATTACAGTCTACAGAACTCCAGGAAACAGCTAGCTCCTCTCTACACAAAGGATAGAGAACTCCTGGAAACCGCGCCGCTCTACATCCATTTTACAGAAATCCCGAAAGTTGCGTCTGCTACACACACTCAGCATACAAAAAACCCGCATATAGCGAATACCTACTTCTAAGCTACAGAACTCCAGAAAGAGCTCCTCTCTACACCAAGGACAGAGAACTCCTGGAAACTGCGTCGATCTGCATCCAGGTAACAGAGCTCCCGTAAGCTGCGTCTCCTACACTCAGGCTTCAGAAATCCCATGCACTGCGTATGCCTATTGCCAGGCTACAGACCTCTTGGAAACCACTGCTCTCAGCACTCAGATACAGAACTCCGGTAAACTGCGTCTCTCTACATGCAGGTTACAGAATTCCCCGTAAGCATCGTGTGCTCCACTCAGGCTGCAGGACTCCTGGAAACTATGTCTCTCGATATCCGTGGTACAGAACACCCGTAAGCTGGCTATCCTACACTCAGGGTACAGTAAACCCGCGTATTGTGTATGCCTAATTCCAGGATACGGAAGTCCCGTAAACTGCCTCTCCCTACACCCAGGATACCTAACTCCAATAAGCTGTGTCTCTCTACATTCAGGGGGCAGAACTCCTGTAAGCTGCATCTCCTACACACAGGATACAGAAAACCCGCACATTGTGAATGCCTAATTCCAGGCTACAGAACTCCCGTAAACAACGTCTCTCTACTCCCAGGATGCAGAACTCCGCTAAACCGCGTCGCTCTACATCCAGGTTACAGAACTCCCTTAAGCTGCGTCTGCTACACTCAGGCTACGGGAATCCCATATACAGCGTATGCCTACTCCAAGGCTGCCGAACTCTTGTAAACTGCTTCTCTCTACACAAGGATACAGACCTCCGGTAAAATGCTTCTCACTACGTTCAGGTGGCAGAACTACCGTAAGCTGCATCTGCTACACTCAGGCTACGGGAATCCCATATACAGCGTATGCCTACTCCAAGGCTGCCGAACTCTTGTAAACTGCTTCTCTCTACACAAGGATACAGACCTCCGGTAAAATGCTTCTCACTACGTTCAGGTGGCAGAACTACCGGAAGCTGCATCTGCTGCACTCAGGATACAGAAAACCCGCATATGGCGAAAGCCTACTCCCAGGCTTCAGAACTCCCGTAAACAACTTCTCTCTATGCCCAGGATGCACAACTCCAGTAAACTGCATCTCTGTACGTCTAGGTTACAGAACTCCCGTAAGCTGCATCTGATACACTCAGGCCAAAGGAATCCCGTATACAGCGTATGCCTACTCCCAGGCCGCAGAACCCCGGGAAACAGCTTCTCTGTACATTCAACCTACAGAACTCCTGGACACTGCATCTCTCGACACTTAGGTTACAGACCTCACAGAAGTTGCAACTCCTACACTCAGGATACAGACAACGCACATATAGCGAGTGGCTAATTACAGTCTACAGAACTCCAGGAAACAGCTAGCTCCTCTCTACACAAAGGATAGAGAACTCCTGGACACCGCGCCGCTCTACATCCATTTTACAGAAATCCCGAAAGTTGCGTCTGCAAAACACACTCAGCATACAAAAAACCCGCATATAGCGAATACCTACTTCTAAGCTACAGAACTCCAGGAAAGAGCTCCTCTCTACACCAAGGACAGAGAACTCCTGGAAACTGCGTCGATCTGCATCCAGGTAACAGAGCTCCCGTAAGCTGCATCTCCTACACTCAGGCTTCAGAAATCCCATGCACTGCGTATGCCTATTGCCAGGCTACAAACCTCTTGGAAACCACTGCTCTCAGCACTCAGATACAGAACTCCGGTAAACTGCGTCTCTCTACATGCAGGTTACAGAATTCCCCGTAAGCATCGTATGCTCCACTCAGGCTGCAGGACTCCTGGAAACTGTGTCTCTCGATATCCGTGGTAAAGAACACCCGTACTGGCTATCCTACACTCAGGGTACAGTAAAACCGCGTATTGTGTATGCCTAATTCCAGGATACGGAAGTCCCGTAAACTGCCTCTCCCTACACCCAGGATACCTAACTCCGCTAAGCTGTGTCTCTCTACATTCAGGGGGCAGAACTCCTGTAAGCTGCATCTCCTACACACAGGATACAGAAAACCCGCACATTGTGAATGCCTAATTCCAGGCTACAGAACTCCCGTAAACAACGTCTCTCTACTCCCAGGATGCAGAACTCCGCTAAACCGCGTCTCTCTACATCCAGGTTACAGAACTCCCTTAAGCTGCGTCTGCTACACTCAGGCTACGGGAATCCCATATACAGCGTATGCCTACTCCAAGGCTGCCGAACTCTTGTAAACTGCTTCTCTCTACACAAGGATACAGACCTCCGGTAAAATGCTTCTCACTACGTTCAGGTGGCAGAACTACCGTAAGCTGCATCTGCTACACTCAGGCTACGGGAATCCCATATACAGCGTATGCCTACTCCAAGGCTGCCGAACTCTTGTAAACTGCTTCTCTCTACACAAGGATACAGACCTCCGGTAAAATGCTTCTCACTACGTTCAGGTGGCAGAACTACCGGAAGCTGCATCTGCTGCACTCAGGATACAGAAAACCCGCATATGGCGAAAGCCTACTCCCAGGCTTCAGAACTCCCGTAAACAACTTCTCTCTACGCCCAGGATGCACAACTCCAGTAAACTGCATCTCTGTACGTCTAGGTTACAGAACTCCCGTAAGCTGCGCCTGATACACTCAGGCCATAGGAATCCCGTATACAGCGTATGCCTACTCCCAGGCCGCAGAACTCCGGGAAACAGCTTCTCTGTACATTCAACCTACAGAACTCCTGGACACTGCATCTCTCGACACTTAGGTTACAGACCTCACAGAAGTTGCAACTCCTACACTCAGGATACAGACAACGCACATATAGCGAGTGGCTAATTACAGTCTACAGAACTCCAGGAAACAGCTAGCTCCTCTCTACACAAAGGCTAGAGAACTCCTGGAAACCGCGCCGCTCTACATCCATTTTACAGAAATCCCGAAAGTTGCGTCTGCTACACACACTCAGCATACAAAAAACCCGCATATAGCGAATACCTACTTCTAAGCTACAGAACTCCAGAAAGAGCTCCTCTCTACACCAAGGACAGAGAACTCCTGGAAACTGCGTCGATCTGCATCCAGGTAACAGAGCTCCCGTAAGCTGTGTCTCCTACACTCAGGCTTCAGAAATCCCATGCACTGCGTATGCCTATTGCCAGGCTACAGACCTCTTGGAAACCACTGCTCTCAGCACTCAGATACAGAACTCCGGTAAACTGCGTCTCTCTACATGCAGGTTACAGAATTCCCCGTAAGCATCGTGTGCTCCACTCAGGCTGCAGGACTCCTGGAAACTATGTCTCTCGATATCCGTGGTACAGAACACCCGTAAGCTGGCTATCCTACACTCAGGGTACAGTAAACCCGCGTATTGTGTATGCCTAATTCCAGGATACGGAAGTACTGCTTCTCCCTACACCCAGGATACCTAACTCCGCTAAGCTGTGTCTCTCTACATTCAGGGGGCAGAACTCCTGTAAGCTGCATCTCCTACACACAGGATACAGAAAACCCGCACATTGTGAATGCCTAATTCCAGGCTACAGAACTCCCGTAAACAACGTCTCTCTACTCCCAGGATGCAGAACTCCGCTAAACCGCGTCTCTCTACATCCAGGTTACAGAACTCCCTTAAGCTGCGTCTGCTACACTCAGGCTACGGGAATCCCATATACAGCGTATGCCTACTCCAAGGCTGCCGAACTCTTGTAAACTGCTTCTCTCTACACAAGGATACAGACCTCCGGTAAAATGCTTCTCACTACGTTCAGGTGGCAGAACTACCATAAGCTGCATCTGCTGCACTCAGGATACAGAAAACCCGCATATGGCGAAAGCCTACTCCCAGGCTTCAGAACTCCCGTAAACAACTTCTCTCTACACCCAGGATGCACAACTCCAGTAAACTGCATCTCTGTACGTCTAGGTTACAGAACTCCCGTAAGCTGCGCCTGATACACTCAGGCCATAGGAATCCCGTATACAGCGTATGCCTACTCCCAGGCCGCAGAACCCCGGGAAACAGCTTCTCTGTACATTCAACCTACAGAACTCCTGGACACTGCATCTCTCGACACTTAGGTTACAGACCTCACAGAAGTTGCAACTCCTACACTCAGGATACAGACAACGCACATATAGCGAGTGGCTAATTACAGTCTACAGAACTCCAGGAAACAGCTAGCTCCTCTCTACACAAAGGATAGAGAACTCCTGGACACCGCGCCGCTCTACATCCATTTTACAGAAATCCCGAAAGTTGCGTCTGCAAAACACACTCAGCATACAAAAAACCCGCATATAGCGAATACCTACTTCTAAGCTACAGAACTCCAGGAAAGAGCTCCTCTCTACACCAAGGACAGAGAACTCCTGGAAACTGCGTCGATCTGCATCCAGGTAACAGAGCTCCCGTAAGCCGCATCTCCTACACTCAGGCTTCAGAAATCCCATGCACTGCGTATGCCTATTGCCAGGCTACAAACCTCTTGGAAAACACTGCTCTCAGCACTCAGATACAGAACTCCGGTAAACTGCGTCTCTCTACATGCAGGTTACAGAATTCCCCGTAAGCATCGTGTGCTCCACTCAGGCTGCAGGACTCCTGGAAACTGTGTCTCTCGATATCCGTGGTACAGAACACCCGTAAGCTGGCTATCCTACACTCAGGGTACAGTAAACCCGCGTATTGTGTATGCCTAATTCCAGGATACGGAAGTCCCGTAAACTGCCTCTCCCTACACCCAGGATACCTAACTCCAATAAGCTGTGTCTCTCTACATTCAGGGGGCAGAACTCCTGTAAGCTGCATCTCCTACACACAGGATACAGAAAACCCGCACATTGTGAATGCCTAATTCCAGGCTACAGAACTCCCGTAAACAACGTCTCTCTACTCCCAGGATGCAGAACTCCGCTAAACCGCGTCGCTCTACATCCAGGTTACAGAACTCCCTTAAGCTGCGTCTGCTACACTCAGGCTACGGGAATCCCATATACAGCGTATGCCTACTCCAAGGCTGCCGAACTCTTGTAAACTGCTTCTCTCTACACAAGGATACAGACCTCCGGTAAAATGCTTCTCACTACGTTCAGGTGGCAGAACTACCGTAAGCTGCATCTGCTACACTCAGGCTACGGGAATCCCATATACAGCGTATGCCTACTCCAAGGCTGCCGAACTCTTGTAAACTGCTTCTCTCTACACAAGGATACAGACCTCCGGTAAAATGCTTCTCACTACGTTCAGGTGGCAGAACTACCGGAAGCTGCATCTGCTGCACTCAGGATACAGAAAACCCGCATATGGCGAAAGCCTACTCCCAGGCTTCAGAACTCCCGTAAACAACTTCTCTCTACGCCCAGGATGCACAACTCCAGTAAACTGCATCTCTGTACGTCTAGGTTACAGAACTCCCGTAAGCTGCGCCTGATACACTCAGGCCATAGGAATCCCGTATACAGCGTATGCCTACTCCCAGGCCGCAGAACTCCGGGAAACAGCTTCTCTGTACATTCAACCTACAGAACTCCTGGACACTGCATCTCTCGACACTTAGGTTACAGACCTCACAGAAGTTGCAACTCCTACACTCAGGATACAGACAACGCACATATAGCGAGTGGCTAATTACAGTCTACAGAACTCCAGGAAACAGCTAGCTCCTCTCTACACAAAGGATAGAGAACTCCTGGAAACCGCGCCGCTCTACATCCATTTTACAGAAATCCCGAAAGTTGCGTCTGCTACACACACTCAGCATACAAAAAACCCGCATATAGCGAATACCTACTTCTAAGCTACAGAACTCCAGGAAAGAGCTCCTCTCTACACCAAGGACAGAGAACTCCTGGAAACTGCGTCGATCTGCATCCAGGTAACAGAGCTCCCGTAAGCTGTGTCTCCTACACTCAGGCTTCAGAAATCCCATGCACTGCGTATGCCTATTGCCAGGCTACAGACCTCTTGGAAACCACTGCTCTCAGCACTCAGATACAGAACTCCGGTAAACTGCGTCTCTCTACATGCAGGTTACAGAATTTCCCGTAAGCATCGTGTGCTCCACTCAGGCTGCAGGACTCCTGGAAACTGTGTCTCTCGATATCCGTGGTACAGAACACCCGTAAGCTGGCTATCCTACACTCAGGGTACAGTAAACCCGCGTATTGTGTATGCCTAATTCCAGGATACGGAAGTCCCGTAAACTGCCTCTCCCTACACCCAGGATACCTAACTCCGCTAAGCTGTGTCTCTCTACATTCAGGGGGCAGAACTCCTGTAAGCTGCATCTCCTACACACAGGATACAGAAAACCCGCACATTGTGAATGCCTAATTCCAGGCTACAGAACTCCCGTAAACAACGTCTCTCTACTCCCAGGATGCAGAACTCCGCTAAACCGCGTCTCTCTACATCCAGGTTACAGAACTCCCTTAAGCTGCGTCTGCTACACTCAGGCTACGGGAATCCCATATACAGCGTATGCCTACTCCAAGGCTGCCGAACTCTTGTAAACTGCTTCTCTCTACACAAGGATACAGACCTCCGGTAAAATGCTTCTCACTACGTTCAGGTGGCAGAACTACCGTAAGCTGCATCTGCTGCACTCAGGATACAGAAAACCCGCATATGGCGAAAGCCTACTCCCAGGCTTCAGAACTCCCGTAAACAACTTCTCTCTACGCCCAGGATGCACAACTCCAGTAAACTGCATCTCTGTACGTCTAGGTTTCAGAACTCCCGTAAGCTGCGTCTGATACACTCAGGCCATAGGAATCCCGTATACAGCGTATGCCTACTCCCAGGCCGCAGAACCCCGGGAAACAGCTTCTCTGTACATTCAACCTACAGAACTCCTGGACACTGCATCTCTCGACACTTAGGTTACAGACCTCACAGAAGTTGCAACTCCTACACTCAGGATACAGACAACGCACATATAGCGAGTGGCTAATTACAGTCTACAGAACTCCAGGAAACAGCTAGCTCCTCTCTACACAAAGGCTAGAGAACTCCTGGAAACCGCGCCGCTCTACATCCATTTTACAGAAATCCCGAAAGTTGCTTCTGCTACACACACTCAGCATACAAAAAACCCGCATATAGCGAATACCTACTTCTAAGCTACAGAACTCCAGGAAAGAGCTCCTCTCTACACCAAGGACAGAGAACTCCTGGAAACTGCGTCGATCTGCATCCAGGTAACAGAGCTCCCGTAAGCTGCGTCTCCTACACTCAGGCTTCAGAAATCCCATGCACTGCGTATGCCTATTGCCAGGCTACAGACCTCTTGGAAACCACTGCTCTCAGCACTCAGATACAGAACTCCGGTAAACTGCGTCTCTCTACATGCAGGTTACAGAATTCCCCGTAAGCATCGTGTGCTCCACTCAGGCTGCAGGACTCCTGGAAACTGTGTCTCTCGATATCCGTGGTACAGAACACCCGTAAGCTGGCTATCCTACACTCAGGGTACAGTAAACCCGCGTATTGTGTATGCCTAATTCCAGGATACGGAAGTCCCGTAAACTGCTTCTCCCTACACCCAGGATACCTAACTCCGCTAAGCTGTGTCTCTCTACATTCAGGGGGCAGAACTCCTGTAAGCTGCATCTCCTACACACAGGATACAGAAAACCCGCACATTGTGAATGCCTAATTCCAGGCTACAGAACTCCCGTAAACAACGTCTCTCTACTCCCAGGATGCAGAACTCCGCTAAACCGCGTCTCTCTACATCCAGGTTACAGAACTCCCTTAAGCTGCGTCTGCTACACTCAGGCTACGGGAATCCCATATACAGCGTATGCCTACTCCAAGGCTGCTGAACTCTTGTAAACTGCTTCTCTCTACACAAGGATACAGACCTCCGGTAAAATGCTTCTCACTACGTTCAGGTGGCAGAACTACCGGAAGCTGCATCTGCTGCACTCAGGATACAGAAAACCCGCATATGGCGAAAGCCTACTCCCAGGCTTCAGAACTCCCGTAAACAACTTCTCTCTATGCCCAGGATGCACAACTCCAGTAAACTGCATCTCTGTATGTCTAGGTTACAGAACTCCCGTAAGCTGCATCTGATACACTCAGGCCAAAGGAATCCCGTATACAGCGTATGCCTACTCCCAGGCCGCAGAACCCCGGGAAACAGCTTCTCTGTACATTCAACCTACAGAACTCCTGGACACTGCATCTCTCGACACTTAGGTTACAGACCTCACAGAAGTTGCAACTCCTACACTCAGGATACAGACAACGCACATATAGCGAGTGGCTAATTACAGTCTACAGAACTCCAGGAAACAGCTAGCTCCTCTCTACACAAAGGATAGAGAACTCCTGGACACCGCGCCGCTCTACATCCATTTTACAGAAATCCCGAAAGTTGCGTCTGCAAAACACACTCAGCATACAAAAAACCCGCATATAGCGAATACCTACTTCTAAGCTACAGAACTCCAGGAAAGAGCTCCTCTCTACACCAAGGACAGAGAACTCCTGGAAACTGCGTCGATCTGCATCCAGGTAACAGAGCTCCCGTAAGCTGCATCTCCTACACTCAGGCTTCAGAAATCCCATGCACTGCGTATGCCTATTGCCAGGCTACAAACCTCTTGGAAACCACTGCTCTCAGCACTCAGATACAGAACTCCGGTAAACTGCGTCTCTCTACATGCAGGTTACAGAATTCCCCGTAAGCATCGTATGCTCCACTCAGGCTGCAGGACTCCTGGAAACTGTGTCTCTCGATATCCGTGGTAAAGAACACCCGTACTGGCTATCCTACACTCAGGGTACAGTAAAACCGCGTATTGTGTATGCCTAATTCCAGGATACGGAAGTCCCGTAAACTGCCTCTCCCTACACCCAGGATACCTAACTCCGCTAAGCTGTGTCTCTCTACATTCAGGGGGCAGAACTCCTGTAAGCTGCATCTCCTACACACAGGATACAGAAAACCCGCACATTGTGAATGCCTAATTCCAGGCTACAGAACTCCCGTAAACAACGTCTCTCTACTCCCAGGATGCAGAACTCCGCTAAACCGCGTCTCTCTACATCCAGGTTACAGAACTCCCTTAAGCTGCGTCTGCTACACTCAGGCTACGGGAATCCCATATACAGCGTATGCCTACTCCAAGGCTGCCGAACTCTTGTAAACTGCTTCTCTCTACACAAGGATACAGACCTCCGGTAAAATGCTTCTCACTACGTTCAGGTGGCAGAACTACCGTAAGCTGCATCTGCTACACTCAGGCTACGGGAATCCCATATACAGCGTATGCCTACTCCAAGGCTGCCGAACTCTTGTAAACTGCTTCTCTCTACACAAGGATACAGACCTCCGGTAAAATGCTTCTCACTACGTTCAGGTGGCAGAACTACCGGAAGCTGCATCTGCTGCACTCAGGATACAGAAAACCCGCATATGGCGAAAGCCTACTCCCAGGCTTCAGAACTCCCGTAAACAACTTCTCTCTACGCCCAGGATGCACAACTCCAGTAAACTGCATCTCTGTACGTCTAGGTTACAGAACTCCCGTAAGCTGCGCCTGATACACTCAGGCCATAGGAATCCCGTATACAGCGTATGCCTACTCCCAGGCCGCAGAACTCCGGGAAACAGCTTCTCTGTACATTCAACCTACAGAACTCCTGGACACTGCATC
Source organism: Lepus europaeus (assembly GCF_033115175.1). Taxonomy (NCBI): domain Eukaryota; kingdom Metazoa; phylum Chordata; class Mammalia; order Lagomorpha; family Leporidae; genus Lepus; species Lepus europaeus. The sequence continues at coordinate 185,459 of NW_026909044.1, forward strand.
TCTCGACACTTAGGTTACAGACCTCACAGAAGTTGCAACTCCTACACTCAGGATACAGACAACGCACATATAGCGAGTGGCTAATTACAGTCTACAGAACTCCAGGAAACAGCTAGCTCCTCTCTACACAAAGGATAGAGAACTCCTGGAAACCGCGCCGCTCTACATCCATTTTACAGAAATCCCGAAAGTTGCGTCTGCTACACACACTCAGCATACAAAAAACCCGCATATAGCGAATACCTACTTCTAAGCTACAGAACTCCAGAAAGAGCTCCTCTCTACACCAAGGACAGAGAACTCCTGGAAACTGCGTCGATCTGCATCCAGGTAACAGAGCTCCCGTAAGCTGTGTCTCCTACACTCAGGCTTCAGAAATCCCATGCACTGCGTATGCCTATTGCCAGGCTACAGACCTCTTGGAAACCACTGCTCTCAGCACTCAGATACAGAACTCCGGTAAACTGCGTCTCTCTACATGCAGGTTACAGAATTCCCCGTAAGCATCGTGTGCTCCACTCAGGCTGCAGGACTCCTGGAAACTATGTCTCTCGATATCCGTGGTACAGAACACCCGTAAGCTGGCTATCCTACACTCAGGGTACAGTAAACCCGCGTATTGTGTATGCCTAATTCCAGGATACGGAAGTACTGCTTCTCCCTACACCCAGGATACCTAACTCCGCTAAGCTGTGTCTCTCTACATTCAGGGGGCAGAACTCCTGTAAGCTGCATCTCCTACACACAGGATACAGAAAACCCGCACATTGTGAATGCCTAATTCCAGGCTACAGAACTCCCGTAAACAACGTCTCTCTACTCCCAGGATGCAGAACTCCGCTAAACCGCGTCTCTCTACATCCAGGTTACAGAACTCCCTTAAGCTGCGTCTGCTACACTCAGGCTACGGGAATCCCATATACAGCGTATGCCTACTCCAAGGCTGCCGAACTCTTGTAAACTGCTTCTCTCTACACAAGGATACAGACCTCCGGTAAAATGCTTCTCACTACGTTCAGGTGGCAGAACTACCATAAGCTGCATCTGCTGCACTCAGGATACAGAAAACCCGCATATGGCGAAAGCCTACTCCCAGGCTTCAGAACTCCCGTAAACAACTTCTCTCTACACCCAGGATGCACAACTCCAGTAAACTGCATCTCTGTACGTCTAGGTTACAGAACTCCCGTAAGCTGCGCCTGATACACTCAGGCCATAGGAATCCCGTATACAGCGTATGCCTACTCCCAGGCCGCAGAACCCCGGGAAACAGCTTCTCTGTACATTCAACCTACAGAACTCCTGGACACTGCATCTCTCGACACTTAGGTTACAGACCTCACAGAAGTTGCAACTCCTACACTCAGGATACAGACAACGCACATATAGCGAGTGGCTAATTACAGTCTACAGAACTCCAGGAAACAGCTAGCTCCTCTCTACACAAAGGATAGAGAACTCCTGGACACCGCGCCGCTCTACATCCATTTTACAGAAATCCCGAAAGTTGCGTCTGCAAAACACACTCAGCATACAAAAAACCCGCATATAGCGAATACCTACTTCTAAGCTACAGAACTCCAGGAAAGAGCTCCTCTCTACACCAAGGACAGAGAACTCCTGGAAACTGCGTCGATCTGCATCCAGGTAACAGAGCTCCCGTAAGCCGCATCTCCTACACTCAGGCTTCAGAAATCCCATGCACTGCGTATGCCTATTGCCAGGCTACAAACCTCTTGGAAAACACTGCTCTCAGCACTCAGATACAGAACTCCGGTAAACTGCGTCTCTCTACATGCAGGTTACAGAATTCCCCGTAAGCATCGTGTGCTCCACTCAGGCTGCAGGACTCCTGGAAACTGTGTCTCTCGATATCCGTGGTACAGAACACCCGTAAGCTGGCTATCCTACACTCAGGGTACAGTAAACCCGCGTATTGTGTATGCCTAATTCCAGGATACGGAAGTCCCGTAAACTGCCTCTCCCTACACCCAGGATACCTAACTCCAATAAGCTGTGTCTCTCTACATTCAGGGGGCAGAACTCCTGTAAGCTGCATCTCCTACACACAGGATACAGAAAACCCGCACATTGTGAATGCCTAATTCCAGGCTACAGAACTCCCGTAAACAACGTCTCTCTACTCCCAGGATGCAGAACTCCGCTAAACCGCGTCGCTCTACATCCAGGTTACAGAACTCCCTTAAGCTGCGTCTGCTACACTCAGGCTACGGGAATCCCATATACAGCGTATGCCTACTCCAAGGCTGCCGAACTCTTGTAAACTGCTTCTCTCTACACAAGGATACAGACCTCCGGTAAAATGCTTCTCACTACGTTCAGGTGGCAGAACTACCGTAAGCTGCATCTGCTACACTCAGGCTACGGGAATCCCATATACAGCGTATGCCTACTCCAAGGCTGCCGAACTCTTGTAAACTGCTTCTCTCTACACAAGGATACAGACCTCCGGTAAAATGCTTCTCACTACGTTCAGGTGGCAGAACTACCGGAAGCTGCATCTGCTGCACTCAGGATACAGAAAACCCGCATATGGCGAAAGCCTACTCCCAGGCTTCAGAACTCCCGTAAACAACTTCTCTCTACGCCCAGGATGCACAACTCCAGTAAACTGCATCTCTGTACGTCTAGGTTACAGAACTCCCGTAAGCTGCGCCTGATACACTCAGGCCATAGGAATCCCGTATACAGCGTATGCCTACTCCCAGGCCGCAGAACTCCGGGAAACAGCTTCTCTGTACATTCAACCTACAGAACTCCTGGACACTGCATCTCTCGACACTTAGGTTACAGACCTCACAGAAGTTGCAACTCCTACACTCAGGATACAGACAACGCACATATAGCGAGTGGCTAATTACAGTCTACAGAACTCCAGGAAACAGCTAGCTCCTCTCTACACAAAGGATAGAGAACTCCTGGAAACCGCGCCGCTCTACATCCATTTTACAGAAATCCCGAAAGTTGCGTCTGCTACACACACTCAGCATACAAAAAACCCGCATATAGCGAATACCTACTTCTAAGCTACAGAACTCCAGGAAAGAGCTCCTCTCTACACCAAGGACAGAGAACTCCTGGAAACTGCGTCGATCTGCATCCAGGTAACAGAGCTCCCGTAAGCTGTGTCTCCTACACTCAGGCTTCAGAAATCCCATGCACTGCGTATGCCTATTGCCAGGCTACAGACCTCTTGGAAACCACTGCTCTCAGCACTCAGATACAGAACTCCGGTAAACTGCGTCTCTCTACATGCAGGTTACAGAATTTCCCGTAAGCATCGTGTGCTCCACTCAGGCTGCAGGACTCCTGGAAACTGTGTCTCTCGATATCCGTGGTACAGAACACCCGTAAGCTGGCTATCCTACACTCAGGGTACAGTAAACCCGCGTATTGTGTATGCCTAATTCCAGGATACGGAAGTCCCGTAAACTGCCTCTCCCTACACCCAGGATACCTAACTCCGCTAAGCTGTGTCTCTCTACATTCAGGGGGCAGAACTCCTGTAAGCTGCATCTCCTACACACAGGATACAGAAAACCCGCACATTGTGAATGCCTAATTCCAGGCTACAGAACTCCCGTAAACAACGTCTCTCTACTCCCAGGATGCAGAACTCCGCTAAACCGCGTCTCTCTACATCCAGGTTACAGAACTCCCTTAAGCTGCGTCTGCTACACTCAGGCTACGGGAATCCCATATACAGCGTATGCCTACTCCAAGGCTGCCGAACTCTTGTAAACTGCTTCTCTCTACACAAGGATACAGACCTCCGGTAAAATGCTTCTCACTACGTTCAGGTGGCAGAACTACCGTAAGCTGCATCTGCTGCACTCAGGATACAGAAAACCCGCATATGGCGAAAGCCTACTCCCAGGCTTCAGAACTCCCGTAAACAACTTCTCTCTACGCCCAGGATGCACAACTCCAGTAAACTGCATCTCTGTACGTCTAGGTTTCAGAACTCCCGTAAGCTGCGTCTGATACACTCAGGCCATAGGAATCCCGTATACAGCGTATGCCTACTCCCAGGCCGCAGAACCCCGGGAAACAGCTTCTCTGTACATTCAACCTACAGAACTCCTGGACACTGCATCTCTCGACACTTAGGTTACAGACCTCACAGAAGTTGCAACTCCTACACTCAGGATACAGACAACGCAAATATAGCGAGTGGCTAATTACAGTCTACAGAACTCCAGGAAACAGCTAGCTCCTCTCTACACAAAGGATAGAGAACTCCTGGACACCGCGCCGCTCTACATCCATTTTACAGAAATCCCGAAAGTTGCGTCTGCTACACACACTCAGCATACAAAAAAATGCATATAGCGAATACCTACTTCTAAGCTACAGAACTCCAGGAAAGAGCTCCTCTCTACACCAAGGACAGAGAACTCCTGGAAACTGCGTCGATCTGCATCCAGGTAACAGAGCTCCCGTAAGCTGCGTCTCCTACACTCAGGCTTCAGAAATCCCATGCACTGAGTATGCCTATTGCCAGGCTACAGACCTCTTGGAAACCACTGCTCTCAGCACTCAGATACAGAACTCCGGTAAACTGCGTCTCTCTACATGCAGGTTACAGAATTCCCCGTAAGCATCGTGTGCTCCACTCAGGCTGCAGGACTCCTGGAAACTGTGTCTCTCGATATCCGTGGTACAGAACACCCGTAAGCTGGCTATCCTACACTCAGGGTACAGTAAACCCGCGTATTGTGTATGCCTAATTCCAGGATACGGAAGTCCCGTAAACTGCTTCTCCCTACACCCAGGATACCTAACTCCGCTAAGCTGTGTCTCTCTACATTCAGGGGGCAGAACTCCTGTAAGCTGCATCTCCTACACACAGGATACAGAAAACCCGCACATTGTGAATGCCTAATTCCAGGCTACAGAACTCCCGTAAACAACGTCTCTCTACTCCCAGGATGCAGAACTCCGCTAAACCGCGTCTCTCTACATCCAGGTTACAGAACTCCCTTAAGCTGCGTCTGCTACACTCAGGCTACGGGAATCCCATATACAGCGTATGCCTACTCCAAGGCTGCCGAACTCTTGTAAACTGCTTCTCTCTACACAAGGATACAGACCTCCGGTAAAATGCTTCTCACTACGTTCAGGTGGCAGAACTACCGTAAGCTGCATCTGCTGCACTCAGGATACAGAAAACCCGCATATGGCGAAAGCCTACTCCCAGGCTTCAGAACTCCCGTAAACAACTTCTCTCTATGCCCAGGATGCACAACTCCAGTAAACTGCATCTCTGTACGTCTAGGTTACAGAACTCCCGTAAGCTGCATCTGATACACTCAGGCCAAAGGAATCCCGTATACAGCGTATGCCTACTCCCAGGCCGCAGAACCCCGGGAAACAGCTTCTCTGTACATTCAACCTACAGAACTCCTGGACACTGCATCTCTCGACACTTAGGTTACAGACCTCACAGAAGTTGCAACTCCTACACTCAGGATACAGACAACGCACATATAGCGAGTGGCTAATTACAGTCTACAGAACTCCAGGAAACAGCTAGCTCCTCTCTACACAAAGGATAGAGAACTCCTGGACACCGCGCCGCTCTACATCCATTTTACAGAAATCCCGAAAGTTGCGTCTGCAAAACACACTCAGCATACAAAAAACCCGCATATAGCGAATACCTACTTCTAAGCTACAGAACTCCAGGAAAGAGCTCCTCTCTACACCAAGGACAGAGAACTCCTGGAAACTGCGTCGATCTGCATCCAGGTAACAGAGCTCCCGTAAGCTGCATCTCCTACACTCAGGCTTCAGAAATCCCATGCACTGCGTATGCCTATTGCCAGGCTACAAACATCTTGGAAACCACTGCTCTCAGCACTCAGATACAGAACTCCGGTAAACTGCGTCTCTCTACATGCAGGTTACAGAATTCCCCGTAAGCATCGTATGCTCCACTCAGGCTGCAGGACTCCTGGAAACTGTGTCTCTCGATATCCGTGGTAAAGAACACCCGTACTGGCTATCCTACACTCAGGGTACAGTAAAACCGCGTATTGTGTATGCCTAATTCCAGGATACGGAAGTCCCGTAAACTGCCTCTCCCTACACCCAGGATACCTAACTCCGCTAAGCTGTGTCTCTCTACATTCAGGGGGCAGAACTCCTGTAAGCTGCATCTCCTACACACAGGATACAGAAAACCCGCACATTGTGAATGCCTAATTCCAGGCTACAGAACTCCCGTAAACAACGTCTCTCTACTCCCAGGATGCAGAACTCCGCTAAACCGCGTCTCTCTACATCCAGGTTACAGAACTCCCTTAAGCTGCGTCTGCTACACTCAGGCTACGGGAATCCCATATACAGCGTATGCCTACTCCAAGGCTGCCGAACTCTTGTAAACTGCTTCTCTCTACACAAGGATACAGACCTCCGGTAAAATGCTTCTCACTACGTTCAGGTGGCAGAACTACCGTAAGCTGCATCTGCTACACTCAGGCTACGGGAATCCCATATACAGCGTATGCCTACTCCAAGGCTGCCGAACTCTTGTAAACTGCTTCTCTCTACACAAGGATACAGACCTCCGGTAAAATGCTTCTCACTACGTTCAGGTGGCAGAACTACCGGAAGCTGCATCTGCTGCACTCAGGATACAGAAAACCCGCATATGGCGAAAGCCTACTCCCAGGCTTCAGAACTCCCGTAAACAACTTCTCTCTACGCCCAGGATGCACAACTCCAGTAAACTGCATCTCTGTACGTCTAGGTTACAGAACTCCCGTAAGCTGCGCCTGATACACTCAGGCCATAGGAATCCCGTATACAGCGTATGCCTACTCCCAGGCCGCAGAACTCCGGGAAACAGCTTCTCTGTACATTCAACCTACAGAACTCCTGGACACTGCATCTCTCGACACTTAGGTTACAGACCTCACAGAAGTTGCAACTCCTACACTCAGGATACAGACAACGCACATATAGCGAGTGGCTAATTACAGTCTACAGAACTCCAGGAAACAGCTAGCTCCTCTCTACACAAAGGATAGAGAACTCCTGGAAACCGCGCCGCTCTACATCCATTTTACAGAAATCCCGAAAGTTGCGTCTGCTACACACACTCAGCATACAAAAAACCCGCATATAGCGAATACCTACTTCTAAGCTACAGAACTCCAGAAAGAGCTCCTCTCTACACCAAGGACAGAGAACTCCTGGAAACTGCGTCGATCTGCATCCAGGTAACAGAGCTCCCGTAAGCTGTGTCTCCTACACTCAGGCTTCAGAAATCCCATGCACTGCGTATGCCTATTGCCAGGCTACAGACCTCTTGGAAACCACTGCTCTCAGCACTCAGATACAGAACTCCGGTAAACTGCGTCTCTCTACATGCAGGTTACAGAATTCCCCGTAAGCATCGTGTGCTCCACTCAGGCTGCAGGACTCCTGGAAACTATGTCTCTCGATATCCGTGGTACAGAACACCCGTAAGCTGGCTATCCTACACTCAGGGTACAGTAAACCCGCGTATTGTGTATGCCTAATTCCAGGATACGGAAGTACTGCTTCTCCCTACACCCAGGATACCTAACTCCGCTAAGCTGTGTCTCTCTACATTCAGGGGGCAGAACTCCTGTAAGCTGCATCTCCTACACACAGGATACAGAAAACCCGCACATTGTGAATGCCTAATTCCAGGCTACAGAACTCCCGTAAACAACGTCTCTCTACTCCCAGGATGCAGAACTCCGCTAAACCGCGTCTCTCTACATCCAGGTTACAGAACTCCCTTAAGCTGCGTCTGCTACACTCAGGCTACGGGAATCCCATATACAGCGTATGCCTACTCCAAGGCTGCCGAACTCTTGTAAACTGCTTCTCTCTACACAAGGATACAGACCTCCGGTAAAATGCTTCTCACTACGTTCAGGTGGCAGAACTACCATAAGCTGCATCTGCTGCACTCAGGATACAGAAAACCCGCATATGGCGAAAGCCTACTCCCAGGCTTCAGAACTCCCGTAAACAACTTCTCTCTACACCCAGGATGCACAACTCCAGTAAACTGCATCTCTGTACGTCTAGGTTACAGAACTCCCGTAAGCTGCGCCTGATACACTCAGGCCATAGGAATCCCGTATACAGCGTATGCCTACTCCCAGGCCGCAGAACCCCGGGAAACAGCTTCTCTGTACATTCAACCTACAGAACTCCTGGACACTGCATCTCTCGACACTTAGGTTACAGACCTCACAGAAGTTGCAACTCCTACACTCAGGATACAGACAACGCACATATAGCGAGTGGCTAATTACAGTCTACAGAACTCCAGGAAACAGCTAGCTCCTCTCTACACAAAGGATAGAGAACTCCTGGACACCGCGCCGCTCTACATCCATTTTACAGAAATCCCGAAAGTTGCGTCTGCAAAACACACTCAGCATACAAAAAACCCGCATATAGCGAATACCTACTTCTAAGCTACAGAACTCCAGGAAAGAGCTCCTCTCTACACCAAGGACAGAGAACTCCTGGAAACTGCGTCGATCTGCATCCAGGTAACAGAGCTCCCGTAAGCTGCATCTCCTACACTCAGGCTTCAGAAATCCCATGCACTGCGTATGCCTATTGCCAGGCTACAAACCTCTTGGAAAACACTGCTCTCAGCACTCAGATACAGAACTCCGGTAAACTGCGTCTCTCTACATGCAGGTTACAGAATTCCCCGTAAGCATCGTGTGCTCCACTCAGGCTGCAGGACTCCTGGAAACTGTGTCTCTCGATATCCGTGGTACAGAACACCCGTAAGCTGGCTATCCTACACTCAGGGTACAGTAAACCCGCGTATTGTGTATGCCTATTTCCAGGATACGGAAGTCCCGTAAACTGCCTCTCCCTACACCCAGGATACCTAACTCCAATAAGCTGTGTCTCTCTACATTCAGGGGGCAGAACTCCTGTAAGCTGCATCTCCTACACACAGGATACAGAAAACCCGCACATTGTGAATGCCTAATTCCAGGCTACAGAACTCCCGTAAACAACGTCTCTCTACTCCCAGGATGCAGAACTCCGCTAAACCGCGTCTCTCTACATCCAGGTTACAGAACTCCCTTAAGCTGCGTCTGCTACACTCAGGCTACGGGAATCCCATATACAGCGTATGCCTACTCCAAGGCTGCCGAACTCTTGTAAACTGCTTCTCTCTACACAAGGATACAGACCTCCGGTAAAATGCTTCTCACTACGTTCAGGTGGCAGAACTACCGTAAGCTGCATCTGCTACACTCAGGCTACGGGAATCCCATATACAGCGTATGCCTACTCCAAGGCTGCCGAACTCTTGTAAACTGCTTCTCTCTACACAAGGATACAGACCTCCGGTAAAATGCTTCTCACTACGTTCAGGTGGCAGAACTACCGGAAGCTGCATCTGCTGCACTCAGGATACAGAAAACCCGCATATGGCGAAAGCCTACTCCCAGGCTTCAGAACTCCCGTAAACAACTTCTCTCTACGCCCAGGATGCACAACTCCAGTAAACTGCATCTCTGTACGTCTAGGTTACAGAACTCCCGTAAGCTGCGCCTGATACACTCAGGCCATAGGAATCCCGTATACAGCGTATGCCTACTCCCAGGCCGCAGAACTCCGGGAAACAGCTTCTCTGTACATTCAACCTACAGAACTCCTGGACACTGCATCTCTCGACACTTAGGTTACAGACCTCACAGAAGTTGCAACTCCTACACTCAGGATACAGACAACGCACATATAGCGAGTGGCTAATTACAGTCTACAGAACTCCAGGAAACAGCTAGCTCCTCTCTACACAAAGGATAGAGAACTCCTGGAAACCGCGCCGCTCTACATCCATTTTACAGAAATCCCGAAAGTTGCGTCTGCTACACACACTCAGCATACAAAAAACCCGCATATAGCGAATACCTACTTCTAAGCTACAGAACTCCAGGAAAGAGCTCCTCTCTACACCAAGGACAGAGAACTCCTGGAAACTGCGTCGATCTGCATCCAGGTAACAGAGCTCCCGTAAGCTGTGTCTCCTACACTCAGGCTTCAGAAATCCCATGCACTGCGTATGCCTATTGCCAGGCTACAGACCTCTTGGAAACCACTGCTCTCAGCACTCAGATACAGAACTCCGGTAAACTGCGTCTCTCTACATGCAGGTTACAGAATTTCCCGTAAGCATCGTGTGCTCCACTCAGGCTGCAGGACTCCTGGAAACTGTGTCTCTCGATATCCGTGGTACAGAACACCCGTAAGCTGGCTATCCTACACTCAGGGTACAGTAAACCCGCGTATTGTGTATGCCTAATTCCAGGATACGGAAGTCCCGTAAACTGCCTCTCCCTACACCCAGGATACCTAACTCCGCTAAGCTGTGTCTCTCTACATTCAGGGGGCAGAACTCCTGTAAGCTGCATCTCCTACACACAGGATACAGAAAACCCGCACATTGTGAATGCCTAATTCCAGGCTACAGAACTCCCGTAAACAACGTCTCTCTACTCCCAGGATGCAGAACTCCGCTAAACCGCGTCTCTCTACATCCAGGTTACAGAACTCCCTTAAGCTGCGTCTGCTACACTCAGGCTACGGGAATCCCATATACAGCGTATGCCTACTCCAAGGCTGCCGAACTCTTGTAAACTGCTTCTCTCTACACAAGGATACAGACCTCCGGTAAAATGCTTCTCACTACGTTCAGGTGGCAGAACTACCGTAAGCTGCATCTGCTGCACTCAGGATACAGAAAACCCGCATATGGCGAAAGCCTACTCCCAGGCTTCAGAACTCCCGTAAACAACTTCTCTCTACGCCCAGGATGCACAACTCCAGTAAACTGCATCTCTGTACGTCTAGGTTTCAGAACTCCCGTAAGCTGCGTCTGATACACTCAGGCCATAGGAATCCCGTATACAGCGTATGCCTACTCCCAGGCCGCAGAACCCCGGGAAACAGCTTCTCTGTACATTCAACCTACAGAACTCCTGGACACTGCATCTCTCGACACTTAGGTTACAGACCTCACAGAAGTTGCAACTCCTACACTCAGGATACAGACAACGCACATATAGCGAGTGGCTAATTACAGTCTACAGAACTCCAGGAAACAGCTAGCTCCTCTCTACACAAAGGATAGAGAACTCCTGGACACCGCGCCGCTCTACATCCATTTTACAGAAATCCCGAAAGTTGCGTCTGCTACACACACTCAGCATACAAAAAAATGCATATAGCGAATACCTACTTCTAAGCTACAGAACTCCAGGAAAGAGCTCCTCTCTACACCAAGGACAGAGAACTCCTGGAAACTGCGTCGATCTGCATCCAGGTAACAGAGCTCCCGTAAGCTGCGTCTCCTACACTCAGGCTTCAGAAATCCCATGCACTGAGTATGCCTATTGCCAGGCTACAGACCTCTTGGAAACCACTGCTCTCAGCACTCAGATACAGAACTCCGGTAAACTGCGTCTCTCTACATGCAGGTTACAGAATTCCCCGTAAGCATCGTGTGCTCCACTCAGGCTGCAGGACTCCTGGAAACTGTGTCTCTCGATATCCGTGGTACAGAACACCCGTAAGCTGGCTATCCTACACTCAGGGTACAGTAAACCCGCGTATTGTGTATGCCTAATTCCAGGATACGGAAGTCCCGTAAACTGCTTCTCCCTACACCCAGGATACCTAACTCCGCTAAGCTGTGTCTCTCTACATTCAGGGGGCAGAACTCCTGTAAGCTGCATCTCCTACACACAGGATACAGAAAACCCGCACATTGTGAATGCCTAATTCCAGGCTACAGAACTCCCGTAAACAACGTCTCTCTACTCCCAGGATGCAGAACTCCGCTAAACCGCGTCTCTCTACATCCAGGTTACAGAACTCCCTTAAGCTGCGTCTGCTACACTCAGGCTACGGGAATCCCATATACAGCGTATGCCTACTCCAAGGCTGCCGAACTCTTGTAAACTGCTTCTCTCTACACAAGGATACAGACCTCCGGTAAAATGCTTCTCACTACGTTCAGGTGGCAGAACTACCGTAAGCTGCATCTGCTGCACTCAGGATACAGAAAACCCGCATATGGCGAAAGCCTACTCCCAGGCTTCAGAACTCCCGTAAACAACTTCTCTCTATGCCCAGGATGCACAACTCCAGTAAACTGCATCTCTGTACGTCTAGGTTACAGAACTCCCGTAAGCTGCATCTGATACACTCAGGCCAAAGGAATCCCGTATACAGCGTATGCCTACTCCCAGGCCGCAGAACCCCGGGAAACAGCTTCTCTGTACATTCAACCTACAGAACTCCTGGACACTGCATCTCTCGACACTTAGGTTACAGACCTCACAGAAGTTGCAACTCCTACACTCAGGATACAGACAACGCACATATAGCGAGTGGCTAATTACAGTCTACAGAACTCCAGGAAACAGCTAGCTCCTCTCTACACAAAGGATAGAGAACTCCTGGACACCGCGCCGCTCTACATCCATTTTACAGAAATCCCGAAAGTTGCGTCTGCAAAACACACTCAGCATACAAAAAACCCGCATATAGCGAATACCTACTTCTAAGCTACAGAACTCCAGGAAAGAGCTCCTCTCTACACCAAGGACAGAGAACTCCTGGAAACTGCGTCGATCTGCATCCAGGTAACAGAGCTCCCGTAAGCTGCATCTCCTACACTCAGGCTTCAGAAATCCCATGCACTGCGTATGCCTATTGCCAGGCTACAAACCTCTTGGAAACCACTGCTCTCACCACTCAGATACAGAACTCCGGTAAACTGCGTCTCTCTACATGCAGGTTACAGAATTCCCCGTAAGCATCGTGTGCTCCACTCAGGCTGCAGGACTCCGGGAAACTGTGTCTCTCGATATCCGTGGTACAGAACACCCGTAAGCTGGCTATCCTACACTCAGGGTACAGTAAACCCGCGTATTGTGTATGCCTAATTCCAGGATACGGAAGTTCCGTAAACTGCCTCTCCCTACACCCAGGATACCTAACTCCAATAAGCTGTGTCTCTCTACATTCAGGGGGCAGAACTCCTGTAAGCTGCATCTCCTACACACAGGATACAGAAAACCCGCACATTGTGAATGCCTAATTCCAGGCTACAGAACTCCCGTAAACAACGTCTCTCTACTCCCAGGATGCAGAACTCCGCTAAACCGCGTCTCTCTACATCCAGGTTACAGAACTCCCTTAAGCTGCGTCTGCTACACTCAGGCTACGGGAATCCCATATACAGCGTATGCCTACTCCAAGGCTGCCGAACTCTTGTAAACTGCTTCTCTCTACACAAGGATACAGACCTCCGGTAAAATGCTTCTCACTACGTTCAGGTGGCAGAACTACCGTAAGCTGCATCTGCTGCACTCAGGATACAGAAAACCCGCATATGGCGAAAGCCTACTCCCAGGCTTCAGAACTCCCGTAAACAACTTCTCTCTACGCCCAGGATGCACAACTCCAGTAAACTGCATCTCTGTACGTCTAGGTTACAGAACTCCCGTAAGCTGCATCTGATACACTCAGGCCAAAGGAATCCCGTATACAGCGTATGCCTACTCCCAGGCCGCAGAACCCCGGGAAACAGCTTCTCTGTACATTCAACCTACAGAACTCCTGGACACTGCATCTCTCGACACTTAGGTTACAGACCTCACAGAAGTTGCAACTCCTACACTCAGGATACAGACAACGCACATATAGCGAGTGGCTAATTACAGTCTACAGAACTCCAGGAAACAGCTAGCTCCTCTCTACACAAAGGATAGAGAACTCCTGGACACCGCGCCGCTCTACATCCATTTTACAGAAATCCCGAAAGTTGCGTCTGCAAAACACACTCAGCATACAAAAAACCCGCATATAGCGAATACCTACTTCTAAGCTACAGAACTCCAGGAAAGAGCTCCTCTCTACACCAAGGACAGAGAACTCCTGGAAACTGCGTCGATCTGCATCCAGGTAACAGAGCTCCCGTAAGCTGCATCTCCTACACTCAGGCTTCAGAAATCCCATGCACTGCGTATGCCTATTGCCAGGCTACAAACCTCTTGGAAACCACTGCTCTCAGCACTCAGATACAGAACTCCGGTAAACTGCGTCTCTCTACATGCAGGTTACAGAATTCCCCGTAAGCATCGTGTGCTCCACTCAGGCTGCAGGACTCCGGGAAACTGTGTCTCTCGATATCCGTGGTACAGAACACCCGTAAGCTGGCTATCCTACACTCAGGGTACAGTAAACCCGCGTATTGTGTATGCCTAATTCCAGGATACGGAAGTCCCGTAAACTGCCTCTCCCTACACCCAGGATACCTAACTCCAATAAGCTGTGTCTCTCTACATTCAGGGGGCAGAACTCCTGTAAGCTGCATCTCCTACACACAGGATACAGAAAACCCGCACATTGTGAATGCCTAATTCCAGGCTACAGAACTCCCGTAAACAACGTCTCTCTACTCCCAGGATGCAGAACTCCGCTAAACCGCGTCTCTCTACATCCAGGTTACAGAACTCCCTTAAGCTGCGTCTGCTACACTCAGGCTACGGGAATCCCATATACAGCGTATGCCTACTCCAAGGCTGCCGAACTCTTGTAAACTGCTTCACTCTACACAAGGATACAGACCTCCGGTAAAATGCTTCTCACTACGTTCAGGTGGCAGAACTACCGTAAGCTGCATCTGCTGCACTCAGGATACAGAAAACCCGCATATGGCGAAAGCCTACTCCCAGGCTTCAGAACTCCCGTAAACAACTTCTCTCTACGCCCAGGATGCACAACTCCAGTAAACTGCATCTCTGTACGTCTAGGTTACAGAACTCCCGTAAGCTGCATCTGATACACTCAGGCCATAGGAATCCCGTATACAGCGTATGCCTACTCCCAGGCCGCAGAACCCCGGGAAACAGCTTCTCTGTACATTCAACCTACAGAACTCCTGGACACTGCATCTCTCGACACTTAGGTTACAGACCTCACAGAAGTTGCAACTCCTACACTCAGGATACAGACAACGCACATATAGCGAGTGGCTAATTACAGTCTACAGAACTCCAGGAAACAGCTAGCTCCTCTCTACACAAAGGATAGAGAACTCCTGGACACCGCGCCGCTCTACATCCATTTTACAGAAATCCCGAAAGTTGCGTCTGCAAAACACACTCAGCATACAAAAAACCCGCATATAGCGAATACCTACTTCTAAGCTACAGAACTCCAGGAAAGAGCTCCTCTCTACACCAAGGACAGAGAACTCCTGGAAACTGCGTCGATCTGCATCCAGGTAACAGAGCTCCCGTAAGCTGCATCTCCTGCACTCAGGCTTCAGAAATCCCATGCACTGCGTATGCCTATTGCCAGGCTACAAACCTCGTGGAAACCACTGCTCTCAGCACTCAGATACAGAACTCCGGTAAACTGCGTCTCTCTACATGCAGGTTACAGAATTCCCCGTAAGCATCGTATGCTCCACTCAGGCTGCAGGACTCCGGGAAACTGTGTCTCTCGATATCCGTGGTAAAGAACACCCGTAAGCTGGCTATCCTACACTCAGGGTACAGTAAAACCGCGTATTGTGTATGCCTAATTCCAGGATACGGAAGTCCCGTAAACTGCCTCTCCCTACACCCAGGATACCTAACTCCGCTAAGCTGTGTCTCTCTACATTCAGGGGGCAGAACTCCTGTAAGCTGCATCTCCTACACACAGGATACAGAAAACCCGCACATTGTGAATGCCTAATTCCAGGCTACAGAACTCCCGTAAACAACGTCTCTCTACTCCCAGGATGCAGAACTCCGCTAAACCGCGTCTCTCTACATCCAGGTTACAGAACTCCCTTAAGCTGCGTCTGCTACACTCAGGCTACGGGAATCCCATATACAGCGTATGCCTACTCCAAGGCTGCCGAACTCTTGTAAACTGCTTCTCTCTACACAAGGATACAGACCTCCGGTAAAATGCTTCTCACTACGTTCAGGTGGCAGAACTACCGTAAGCTGCATCTGCTACACTCAGGCTACGGGAATCCCATATACAGCGTATGCCTACTCCAAGGCTGCCGAACTCTTGTAAACTGCTTCTCTCTACACAAGGATACAGACCTCCGGTAAAATGCTTCTCACTACGTTCAGGTGGCAGAACTACCGGAAGCTGCATCTGCTGCACTCAGGATACAGAAAACCCGCATATGGCGAAAGCCTACTCCCAGGCTTCAGAACTCCCGTAAACAACTTCTCTCTACGCCCAGGATGCACAACTCCAGTAAACTGCATCTCTGTACGTCTAGGTTACAGAACTCCCGTAAGCTGCGCCTGATACACTCAGGCCATAGGAATCCCGTATACAGCGTATGCCTACTCCCAGGCCGCAGAACTCCGGGAAACAGCTTCTCTGTACATTCAACCTACAGAACTCCTGGACACTGCATCTCTCGACACTTAGGTTACAGACCTCACAGAAGTTGCAACTCCTACACTCAGGATACAGACAACGCACATATAGCGAGTGGCTAATTACAGTCTACAGAACTCCAGGAAACAGCTAGCTCCTCTCTACACAAAGGATAGAGAACTCCTGGAAACCGCGCCGCTCTACATCCATTTTACAGAAATCCCGAAAGTTGCGTCTGCTACACACACTCAGCATACAAAAAACCCGCATATAGCGAATACCTACTTCTAAGCTACAGAACTCCAGAAAGAGCTCCTCTCTACACCAAGGACAGAGAACTCCTGGAAACTGCGTCGATCTGCATCCAGGTAACAGAGCTCCCGTAAGCTGTGTCTCCTACACTCAGGCTTCAGAAATCCCATGCACTGCGTATGCCTATTGCCAGGCTACAGACCTCTTGGAAACCACTGCTCTCAGCACTCAGATACAGAACTCCGGTAAACTGCGTCTCTCTACATGCAGGTTACAGAATTTCCCGTAAGCATCGTGTGCTCCACTAAGGCTGCAGGACTCCTGGAAACTGTGTCTCTCGATATCCGTGGTACAGAACACCCGTAAGCTGGCTATCCTACACTCAGGGTACAGTAAACCCGCGTATTGTGTATGCCTAATTCCAGGATACGGAAGTCCCGTAAACTGCCTCTCCCTACACCCAGGATACCTAACTCCGCTAAGCTGTGTCTCTCTACATTCAGGGGGCAGAACTCCTGTAAGCTGCATCTCCTACACACAGGATACAGAAAACCCGCACATTGTGAATGCCTAATTCCAGGCTACAGAACTCCCGTAAACAACGTCTCTCTACTCCCAGGATGCAGAACTCCGCTAAACCGCGTCTCTCTACATCCAGGTTACAGAACTCCCTTAAGCTGCGTCTGCTACACTCAGGCTACGGGAATCCCATATACAGCGTATGCCTACTCCAAGGCTGCCGAACTCTTGTAAACTGCTTCTCTCTACACAAGGATACAGACCTCCGGTAAAATGCTTCTCACTACGTTCAGGTGGCAGAACTACCGTAAGCTGCATCTGCTGCACTCAGGATACAGAAAACCCGCATATGGCGAAAGCCTACTCCCAGGCTTCAGAACTCCCGTAAACAACTTCTCTCTACGCCCAGGATGCACAACTCCAGTAAACTGCATCTCTGTACGTCTAGGTTTCAGAACTCCCGTAAGCTGCGTCTGATACACTCAGGCCATAGGAATCCCGTATACAGCGTATGCCTACTCCCAGGCCGCAGAACCCCGGGAAACAGCTTCTCTGTACATTCAACCTACAGAACTCCTGGACACTGCATCTCTCGACACTTAGGTTACAGACCTCACAGAAGTTGCAACTCCTACACTCAGGATACAGACAACGCACATATAGCGAGTGGCTAATTACAGTCTACAGAACTCCAGGAAACAGCTAGCTCCTCTCTACACAAAGGATAGAGAACTCCTGGACACCGCGCCGCTCTACATCCATTTTACAGAAATCCCGAAAGTTGCGTCTGCTACACACACTCAGCATACAAAAAAATGCATATAGCGAATACCTACTTCTAAGCTACAGAACTCCAGGAAAGAGCTCCTCTCTACACCAAGGACAGAGAACTCCTGGAAACTGCGTCGATCTGCATCCAGGTAACAGAGCTCCCGTAAGCTGCGTCTCCTACACTCAGGCTTCAGAAATCCCATGCACTGAGTATGCCTATTGCCAGGCTACAGACCTCTTGGAAACCACTGCTCTCAGCACTCAGATACAGAACTCCGGTAAACTGCGTCTCTCTACATGCAGGTTACAGAATTCCCCGTAAGCATCGTGTGCTCCACTCAGGCTGCAGGACTCCTGGAAACTGTGTCTCTCGATATCCGTGGTACAGAACACCCGTAAGCTGGCTATCCTACACTCAGGGTACAGTAAACCCGCGTATTGTGTATGCCTAATTCCAGGATACGGAAGTCCCGTAAACTGCTTCTCCCTACACCCAGGATACCTAACTCCGCTAAGCTGTGTCTCTCTACATTCAGGGGGCAGAACTCCTGTAAGCTGCATCTCCTACACACAGGATACAGAAAACCCGCACATTGTGAATGCCTAATTCCAGGCTACAGAACTCCCGTAAACAACGTCTCTCTACTCCCAGGATGCAGAACTCCGCTAAACCGCGTCTCTCTACATCCAGGTTACAGAACTCCCTTAAGCTGCGTCTGGTACACTCAGGCTACGGGAATCCCATATACAGCGTATGCCTACTCCAAGGCTGCCGAACTCTTGTAAACTGCTTCTCTCTACACAAGGATACAGACCTCCGGTAAAATGCTTCTCACTACGTTCAGGTGGCAGAACTACCGTAAGCTGCATCTGCTGCACTCAGGATACAGAAAACCCGCATATGGCGAAAGCCTACTCCCAGGCTTCAGAACTCCCGTAAACAACTTCTCTCTACGCCCAGGATGCACAACTCCAGTAAACTGCATCTCTGTACGTCTAGGTTACAGAACTCCCGTAAGCTGCATCTGATACACTCAGGCCAAAGGAATCCCGTATACAGCGTATGCCTACTCCCAGGCCGCAGAACCCCGGGAAACAGCTTCTCTGTACATTCAACCTACAGAACTCCTGGACACTGCATCTCTCGACACTTAGGTTACAGACCTCACAGAAGTTGCAACTCCTACACTCAGGATACAGACAACGCACATATAGCGAGTGGCTAATTACAGTCTACAGAACTCCAGGAAACAGCTAGCTCCTCTCTACACAAAGGATAGAGAACTCCTGGACACCGCGCCGCTCTACATCCATTTTACAGAAATCCCGAAAGTTGCGTCTGCAAAACACACTCAGCATACAAAAAACCCGCATATAGCGAATACCTACTTCTAAGCTACAGAACTCCAGGAAAGAGCTCCTCTCTACACCAAGGACAGAGAACTCCTGGAAACTGCGTCGATCTGCATCCAGGTAACAGAGCTCCCGTAAGCTGCATCTCCTACACTCAGGCTTCAGAAATCCCATGCACTGCGTATGCCTATTGCCAGGCTACAAACCTCTTGGAAACCACTGCTCTCAGCACTCAGATACAGAACTCCGGTAAACTGCGTCTCTCTACATGCAGGTTACAGAATTCCCCGTAAGCATCGTGTGCTCCACTCAGGCTGCAGGACTCCGGGAAACTGTGTCTCTCGATATCCGTGGTACAGAACACCCGTAAGCTGGCTATCCTACACTCAGGGTACAGTAAACCCGCGTATTGTGTATGCCTAATTCCAGGATACGGAAGTTCCGTAAACTGCCTCTCCCTACACCCAGGATACCTAACTCCAATAAGCTGTGTCTCTCTACATTCAGGGGGCAGAACTCCTGTAAGCTGCATCTCCTACACACAGGATACAGAAAACCCGCACATTGTGAATGCCTAATTCCAGGCTACAGAACTCCCGTAAACAACGTCTCTCTACTCCCAGGATGCAGAACTCCGCTAAACCGCGTCTCTCTACATCCAGGTTACAGAACTCCCTTAAGCTGCGTCTGCTACACTCAGGCTACGGGAATCCCATATACAGCGTATGCCTACTCCAAGGCTGCCGAACTCTTGTAAACTGCTTCACTCTACACAAGGATACAGACCTCCGGTAAAATGCTTCTCACTACGTTCAGGTGGCAGAACTACCGTAAGCTGCATCTGCTGCACTCAGGATACAGAAAACCCGCATATGGCGAAAGCCTACTCCCAGGCTTCAGAACTCCCGTAAACAACTTCTCTCTACGCCCAGGATGCACAACTCCAGTAAACTGCATCTCTGTACGTCTAGGTTACAGAACTCCCGTAAGCTGCATCTGATACACTCAGGCCAAAGGAATCCCGTATACAGCGTATGCCTACTCCCAGGCCGCAGAACCCCGGGAAACAGCTTCTCTGTACATTCAACCTACAGAACTCCTGGACACTGCATCTCTCGACACTTAGGTTACAGACCTCACAGAAGTTGCAACTCCTACACTCAGGATACAGACAACGCACATATAGCGAGTGGCTAATTACAGTCTACAGAACTCCAGGAAACAGCTAGCTCCTCTCTACACAAAGGATAGAGAACTCCTGGACACCGCGCCGCTCTACATCCATTTTACAGAAATCCCGAAAGTTGCGTCTGCAAAACACACTCAGCATACAAAAAACCCGCATATAGCGAATACCTACTTCTAAGCTACAGAACTCCAGGAAAGAGCTCCTCTCTACACCAAGGACAGAGAACTCCTGGAAACTGCGTCGATCTGCATCCAGGTAACAGAGCTCCTGTAAGCTGCATCTCCTACACTCAGGCTTCAGAAAACCCGCACATTGTGAATGCCTAATTCCAGGCTACAGAACTCCCGTAAACAACGTCTCTCTACTCCCAGGATGCAGAACTCCGCTAAACCGCGTCTCTCTACATCCAGGTTACAGAACTCCCTTAAGCTGCGTCTGCTACACTCAGGCTACGGGAATCCCATATACAGCGTATGCCTACTCCAAGGCTGCCGAACTCTTGTAAACTGCTTCACTCTACACAAGGATACAGACCTCCGGTAAAATGCTTCTCACTACGTTCAGGTGGCAGAACTACCGTAAGCTGCATCTGCTGCACTCAGGATACAGAAAACCCGCATATGGCGAAAGCCTACTCCCAGGCTTCAGAACTCCCGTAAACAACTTCTCTCTACGCCCAGGATGCACAACTCCAGTAAACTGCATCTCTGTACGTCTAGGTTACAGAACTCCCGTAAGCTGCGCCTGATACACTCAGGCCATAGGAATCCCGTATACAGCGTATGCCTACTCCCAGGCCGCAGAACCCCGGGAAACAGCTTCTCTGTACATTCAACCTACAGAACTCCTGGACACTGCATCTCTCGACACTTAGGTTACAGACCTCACAGAAGTTGCAACTCCTACACTCAGGATACAGACAACGCACATATAGCGAGTGGCTAATTACAGTCTACAGAACTCCAGGAAACAGCTAGCTCCTCTCTACACAAAGGATAGAGAACTCCTGGACACCGCGCCGCTCTACATCCATTTTACAGAAATCCCGAAAGTTGCGTCTGCAAAACACACTCAGCATACAAAAAACCCGCATATAGCGAATACCTACTTCTAAGCTACAGAACTCCAGGAAAGAGCTCCTCTCTACACCAAGGACAGAGAACTCCTGGAAACTGCGTCGATCTGCATCCAGGTAACAGAGCTCCCGTAAGCTGCATCTCCTACACTCAGGCTTCAGAAATCCCATGCACTGCGTATGCCTATTGCCAGGCTACAAACCTCGTGGAAACCACTGCTCTCAGCACTCAGATACAGAACTCCGGTAAACTGCGTCTCTCTACATGCAGGTTACAGAATTCCCCGTAAGCATCGTATGCTCCACTCAGGCTGCAGGACTCCGGGAAACTGTGTCTCTCGATATCCGTGGTAAAGAACACCCGTAAGCTGGCTATCCTACACTCAGGGTACAGTAAAACCGCGTATTGTGTATGCCTAATTCCAGGATACGGAAGTCCCGTAATCTGCCTCTCCCTACACCCAGGATACCTAACTCCGCTAAGCTGTGTCTCTCTACATTCAGGGGCAGAACTCCTGTAAGCTGCATCTCCTACACACAGGATACAGAAAACCCGCACATTGTGAATGCCTAATTCCAGGCTACAGAACTCCCGTAAACAACGTCTCTCTACTCCCAGGATGCAGAACTCCGCTAAACCGCGTCTCTCTACATCCAGGTTACAGAACTCCCTTAAGCTGCGTCTGCTACACTCAGGCTACGGGAATCCCATATACAGCGTATGCCTACTCCAAGGCTGCCGAACTCTTGTAAACTGCTTCTCTCTACACAAGGATACAGACCTCCGGTAAAATGCTTCTCACTACGTTCAGGTGGCAGAACTACCGTAAGCTGCATCTGCTGCACTCAGGATACAGAAAACCCGCATATGGCGAAAGCCTACTCCCAGGCTTCAGAACTCCCGTAAACAACTTCTCTCTACGCCCAGGATGCACAACTCCAGTAAACTGCATCTCTGTACGTCTAGGTTACAGAACTCCCGTAAGCTGCATCTGATACACTCAGGCCAAAGGAATCCCGTATACAGCGTATGCCTACTCCCAGGCCGCAGAACCCCGGGAAACAGCTTCTCTGTACATTCAACCTACAGAACTCCTGGACACTGCATCTCTCGACACTTAGGTTACAGACCTCACAGAAGTTGCAACTCCTACACTCAGGATACAGACAACGCACATATAGCGAGTGGCTAATTACAGTCTACAGAACTCCAGGAAACAGCTAGCTCCTCTCTACACAAAGGATAGAGAACTCCTGGACACCGCGCCGCTCTACATCCATTTTACAGAAATCCCGAAAGTTGCGTCTGCAAAACACACTCAGCATACAAAAAACCCGCATATAGCGAATACCTACTTCTAAGCTACAGAACTCCAGGAAAGAGCTCCTCTCTACACCAAGGACAGAGAACTCCTGGAAACTGCGTCGATCTGCATCCAGGTAACAGAGCTCCCGTAAGCTGCATCTCCTACACTCAGGCTTCAGAAATCCCATGCACTGCGTATGCCTATTGCCAGGCTACAAACCTCTTGGAAACCACTGCTCTCAGCACTCAGATACAGAACTCCGGTAAACTGCGTCTCTCTACATGCAGGTTACAGAATTCCCCGTAAGCATCGTGTGCTCCACTCAGGCTGCAGGACTCCGGGAAACTGTGTCTCTCGATATCCGTGGTACAGAACACCCGTAAGCTGGCTATCCTACACTCAGGGTACAGTAAACCCGCGTATTGTGTATGCCTAATTCCAGGATACGGAAGTTCCGTAAACTGCCTCTCCCTACACCCAGGATACCTAACTCCAATAAGCTGTGTCTCTCTACATTCAGGGGGCAGAACTCCTGTAAGCTGCATCTCCTACACACAGGATACAGAAAACCCGCACATTGTGAATGCCTAATTCCAGGCTACAGAACTCCCGTAAACAACGTCTCTCTACTCCCAGGATGCAGAACTCCGCTAAACCGCGTCTCTCTACATCCAGGTTACAGAACTCCCTTAAGCTGCGTCTGCTACACTCAGGCTACGGGAATCCCATATACAGCGTATGCCTACTCCAAGGCTGCCGAACTCTTGTAAACTGCTTCACTCTACACAAGGATACAGACCTCCGGTAAAATGCTTCTCACTACGTTCAGGTGGCAGAACTACCGTAAGCTGCATCTGCTGCACTCAGGATACAGAAAACCCGCATATGGCGAAAGCCTACTCCCAGGCTTCAGAACTCCCGTAAACAACTTCTCTCTACGCCCAGGATGCACAACTCCAGTAAACTGCATCTCTGTACGTCTAGGTTACAGAACTCCCGTAAGCTGCATCTGATACACTCAGGCCAAAGGAATCCCGTATACAGCGTATGCCTACTCCCAGGCCGCAGAACCCCGGGAAACAGCTTCTCTGTACATTCAACCTACAGAACTCCTGGACACTGCATCTCTCGACACTTAGGTTACAGACCTCACAGAAGTTGCAACTCCTACACTCAGGATACAGACAACGCACATATAGCGAGTGGCTAATTACAGTCTACAGAACTCCAGGAAACAGCTAGCTCCTCTCTACACAAAGGATAGAGAACTCCTGGACACCGCGCCGCTCTACATCCATTTTACAGAAATCCCGAAAGTTGCGTCTGCAAAACACACTCAGCATACAAAAAACCCGCATATAGCGAATACCTACTTCTAAGCTACAGAACTCCAGGAAAGAGCTCCTCTCTACACCAAGGACAGAGAACTCCTGGAAACTGCGTCGATCTGCATCCAGGTAACAGAGCTCCTGTAAGCTGCATCTCCTACACTCAGGCTTCAGAAAACCCGCACATTGTGAATGCCTAATTCCAGGCTACAGAACTCCCGTAAACAACGTCTCTCTACTCCCAGGATGCAGAACTCCGCTAAACCGCGTCTCTCTACATCCAGGTTACAGAACTCCCTTAAGCTGCGTCTGCTACACTCAGGCTACGGGAATCCCATATACAGCGTATGCCTACTCCAAGGCTGCCGAACTCTTGTAAACTGCTTCACTCTACACAAGGATACAGACCTCCGGTAAAATGCTTCTCACTACGTTCAGGTGGCAGAACTACCGTAAGCTGCATCTGCTGCACTCAGGATACAGAAAACCCGCATATGGCGAAAGCCTACTCCCAGGCTTCAGAACTCCCGTAAACAACTTCTCTCTACGCCCAGGATGCACAACTCCAGTAAACTGCATCTCTGTACGTCTAGGTTACAGAACTCCCGTAAGCTGCGCCTGATACACTCAGGCCATAGGAATCCCGTATACAGCGTATGCCTACTCCCAGGCCGCAGAACCCCGGGAAACAGCTTCTCTGTACATTCAACCTACAGAACTCCTGGACACTGCATCTCTCGACACTTAGGTTACAGACCTCACAGAAGTTGCAACTCCTACACTCAGGATACAGACAACGCACATATAGCGAGTGGCTAATTACAGTCTACAGAACTCCAGGAAACAGCTAGCTCCTCTCTACACAAAGGATAGAGAACTCCTGGACACCGCGCCGCTCTACATCCATTTTACAGAAATCCCGAAAGTTGCGTCTGCAAAACACACTCAGCATACAAAAAACCCGCATATAGCGAATACCTACTTCTAAGCTACAGAACTCCAGGAAAGAGCTCCTCTCTACACCAAGGACAGAGAACTCCTGGAAACTGCGTCGATCTGCATCCAGGTAACAGAGCTCCCGTAAGCTGCATCTCCTACACTCAGGCTTCAGAAATCCCATGCACTGCGTATGCCTATTGCCAGGCTACAAACCTCGTGGAAACCACTGCTCTCAGCACTCAGATACAGAACTCCGGTAAACTGCGTCTCTCTACATGCAGGTTACAGAATTCCCCGTAAGCATCGTATGCTCCACTCAGGCTGCAGGACTCCGGGAAACTGTGTCTCTCGATATCCGTGGTAAAGAACACCCGTAAGCTGGCTATCCTACACTCAGGGTACAGTAAAACCGCGTATTGTGTATGCCTAATTCCAGGATACGGAAGTCCCGTAATCTGCCTCTCCCTACACCCAGGATACCTAACTCCGCTAAGCTGTGTCTCTCTACATTCAGGGGCAGAACTCCTGTAAGCTGCATCTCCTACACACAGGATACAGAAAACCCGCACATTGTGAATGCCTAATTCCAGGCTACAGAACTCCCGTAAACAACGTCTCTCTACTCCCAGGATGCAGAACTCCGCTAAACCGCGTCTCTCTACATCCAGGTTACAGAACTCCCTTAAGCTGCGTCTGCTACACTCAGGCTACGGGAATCCCATATACAGCGTATGCCTACTCCAAGGCTGCCGAACTCTTGTAAACTGCTTCACTCTACACAAGGATACAGACCTCCGGTAAAATGCTTCTCACTACGTTCAGGTGGCAGAACTACCGTAAGCTGCATCTGCTGCACTCAGGATACAGAAAACCCGCATATGGCGAAAGCCTACTCCCAGGCTTCAGAACTCCCGTAAACAACTTCTCTCTACGCCCAGGATGCACAACTCCAGTAAACTGCATCTCTGTACGTCTAGGTTACAGAACTCCCGTAAGCTGCATCTGATACACTCAGGCCAAAGGAATCCCGTATACAGCGTATGCCTACTCCCAGGCCGCAGAACCCCGGGAAACAGCTTCTCTGTACATTCAACCTACAGAACTCCTGGACACTGCATCTCTCGACACTTAGGTTACAGACCTCACAGAAGTTGCAACTCCTACACTCAGGATACAGACAACGCACATATAGCGAGTGGCTAATTACAGTCTACAGAACTCCAGGAAACAGCTAGCTCCTCTCTACACAAAGGATAGAGAACTCCTGGACACCGCGCCGCTCTACATCCATTTTACAGAAATCCCGAAAGTTGCGTCTGCAAAACACACTCAGCATACAAAAAACCCGCATATAGCGAATACCTACTTCTAAGCTACAGAACTCCAGGAAAGAGCTCCTCTCTACACCAAGGACAGAGAACTCCTGGAAACTGCGTCGATCTGCATCCAGGTAACAGAGCTCCCGTAAGCTGCATCTCCTACACTCAGGCTTCAGAAATCCCATGCACTGCGTATGCCTATTGCCAGGCTACAAACCTCTTGGAAACCACTGCTCTCAGCACTCAGATACAGAACTCCGGTAAACTGCGTCTCTCTACATGCAGGTTACAGAATTCCCCGTAAGCATCGTGTGCTCCACTCAGGCTGCAGGACTCCGGGAAACTGTGTCTCTCGATATCCGTGGTACAGAACACCCGTAAGCTGGCTATCCTACACTCAGGGTACAGTAAACCCGCGTATTGTGTATGCCTAATTCCAGGATACGGAAGTCCCGTAAACTGCCTCTCCCTACACCCAGGATACCTAACTCCAATAAGCTGTGTCTCTCTACATTCAGGGGGCAGAACTCCTGTAAGCTGCATCTCCTACACACAGGATACAGAAAACCCGCACATTGTGAATGCCTAATTCCAGGCTACAGAACTCCCGTAAACAACGTCTCTCTACTCCCAGGATGCAGAACTCCGCTAAACCGCGTCTCTCTACATCCAGGTTACAGAACTCCCTTAAGCTGCGTCTGCTACACTCAGGCTACGGGAATCCCATATACAGCGTATGCCTACTCCAAGGCTGCCGAACTCTTGTAAACTGCTTCTCTCTACACAAGGATACAGACCTCCGGTAAAATGCTTCTCACTACGTTCAGGTGGCAGAACTACCGTAAGCTGCATCTGCTGCACTCAGGATACAGAAAACCCGCATATGGCGAAAGCCTACTCCCAGGCTTCAGAACTCCCGTAAACAACTTCTCTCTACGCCCAGGATGCACAACTCCAGTAAACTGCATCTCTGTACGTCTAGGTTACAGAACTCCCGTAAGCTGCGCCTGATACACTCAGGCCATAGGAATCCCGTATACAGCGTATGCCTACTCCCAGGCCGCAGAACCCCGGGAAACAGCTTCTCTGTACATTCAACCTACAGAACTCCTGGACACTGCATCTCTCGACACTTAGGTTACAGACCTCACAGAAGTTGCAACTCCTACACTCAGGATACAGACAACGCACATATAGCGAGTGGCTAATTACAGTCTACAGAACTCCAGGAAACAGCTAGCTCCTCTCTACACAAAGGATAGAGAACTCCTGGACACCGCGCCGCTCTACATCCATTTTACAGAAATCCCGAAAGTTGCGTCTGCAAAACACACTCAGCATACAAAAAACCCGCATATAGCGAATACCTACTTCTAAGCTACAGAACTCCAGGAAAGAGCTCCTCTCTACACCAAGGACAGAGAACTCCTGGAAACTGCGTCGATCTGCATCCAGGTAACAGAGCTCCCGTAAGCTGCATCTCCTACACTCAGGCTTCAGAAATCCCATGCACTGCGTATGCCTATTGCCAGGCTACAAACCTCGTGGAAACCACTGCTCTCAGCACTCAGATACAGAACTCCGGTAAACTGCGTCTCTCTACATGCAGGTTACAGAATTCCCCGTAAGCATCGTATGCTCCACTCAGGCTGCAGGACTCCGGGAAACTGTGTCTCTCGATATCCGTGGTAAAGAACACCCGTAAGCTGGCTATCCTACACTCAGGGTACAGTAAAACCGCGTATTGTGTATGCCTAATTCCAGGATACGGAAGTCCCGTAATCTGCCTCTCCCTACACCCAGGATACCTAACTCCGCTAAGCTGTGTCTCTCTACATTCAGGGGCAGAACTCCTGTAAGCTGCATCTCCTACACACAGGATACAGAAAACCCGCACATTGTGAATGCCTAATTCCAGGCTACAGAACTCCCGTAAACAACGTCTCTCTACTCCCAGGATGCAGAACTCCGCTAAACCGCGTCTCTCTACATCCAGGTTACAGAACTCCCTTAAGCTGCGTCTGCTACACTCAGGCTACGGGAATCCCATATACAGCGTATGCCTACTCCAAGGCTGCCGAACTCTTGTAAACTGCTTCTCTCTACACAAGGATACAGACCTCCGGTAAAATGCTTCTCACTACGTTCAGGTGGCAGAACTACCGGAAGCTGCATCTGCTACACTCAGGCTACGGGAATCCCATATACAGCGTATGCCTACTCCAAGGCTGCCGAACTCTTGTAAACTGCTTCTCTCTACACAAGGATACAGACCTCTGGTAAAATGCTTCTCACTACGTTCAGGTGGCAGAACTACCGGAAGCTGCATCTGCTGCACTCAGGATACAGAAAACCCGCATATGGCGAAAGCCTACTCCCAGGCTTCAGAACTCCCGTAAACAACTTCTCTCTACGCCCAGGATGCACAACTCCAGTAAACTGCATCTCTGTACGTCTAGGTTACAGAACTCCCGTAAGCTGCGCCTGATACACTCAGGCCATAGGAATCCCGTATACAGCGTATGCCTACTCCCAGGCCGCAGAACCCCGGGAAACAGCTTCTCTGTACATTCAACCTACAGAACTCCTGGACACTGCATCTCTCGACACTTAGGTTACAGACCTCACAGAAGTTGCAACTCCTACACTCAGGATACAGACAACGCACATATAGCGAGTGGCTAATTACAGTCTACAGAACTCCAGGAAACAGCTAGCTCCTCTCTACACAAAGGATAGAGAACTCCTGGAAACCGCGTCGATCTGCATCCAGGTAACAGAGCTCCCGTAAGCTGCGTCTCCTACACTCAGGCTTCAGAAATCCCATGCACTGCGTATGCCTATTGCCAGGCTACAGACCTCTTGGAAACCACTGCTCTCAGCACTCAGATACAGAACTCCGGTAAACTGCGTCTCTCTACATGCAGGTTACAGAATTCCCCGTAAGCATCGTGTGCTCCACTCAGGCTGCAGGACTCCTGGAAACTGTGTCTCTCGATATCCGTGGTACAGAACACCCGTAAGCTGGCTATCCTACACTCAGGGTACAGTAAACCCGCGTATTGTGTATGCCTAATTCCAGGATACGGAAGTCCCGTAAACTGCCTCTCCCTACACCCAGGACACCTAACTCCGCTAAGCTGTGTCTCTCTACATTCAGGGGGCAGAACTCCTGTAAGCTGCATCTCCTACACACAGGATACAGAAAACCCGCACATTGTGAATGCCTAATTCCAGGCTACAGAACTCCCGTAAACAACGTCTCTCTACTCCCAGGATGCAGAACTCCGCTAAACCGCGTCTCTCTACATCCAGGTTACAGAACTCCCTTAAGCTGCGTCTGCTACACTCAGGCTACGGGAATCCCATATACAGCGTATGCCTACTCCAAGGCTGCCGAACTCTTGTAAACTGCTTCTCTCTACACAAGGATACAGACCTCCGGTAAAATGCTTCTCACTACGTTCAGGTGGCAGAACTACCGTAAGCTGCATCTGCTGCACTCAGGATACAGAAAACCCGCATATGGCGAAAGCCTACTCCCAGGCTTCAGAACTCCCGTAAACAACTTCTCTCTACGCCCAGGATGCACAACTCCAGTAAACTGCATCTCTGTACGTCTAGGTTACAGAACTCCCGTAAGCTGCGCCTGATACACTCAGGCCATAGGAATCCCGTATACAGCGTATGCCTACTCCCAGGCCGCAGAACCCCGGGAAACAGCTTCTCTGTACATTCAACCTACAGAACTCCTGGA
The DNA here is from genome assembly GCF_033115175.1 of Lepus europaeus. Lineage (NCBI taxonomy): Eukaryota > Metazoa > Chordata > Mammalia > Lagomorpha > Leporidae > Lepus > Lepus europaeus. Next base: position 215,714 of record NW_026909044.1, read on the forward strand.
CACTGCATCTCTCGACACTTAGGTTACAGACCTCACAGAAGTTGCAACTCCTACACTCAGGATACAGACAACGCACATATAGCGAGTGGCTAATTACAGTCTACAGAACTCCAGGAAACAGCTAGCTCCTCTCTACACAAAGGATAGAGAACTCCTGGACACCGCGCCGCTCTACATCCATTTTACAGAAATCCCGAAAGTTGCGTCTGCAAAACACACTCAGCATACAAAAAACCCGCATATAGCGAATACCTACTTCTAAGCTACAGAACTCCAGGAAAGAGCTCCTCTCTACACCAAGGACAGAGAACTCCTGGAAACTGCGTCGATCTGCATCCAGGTAACAGAGCTCCCGTAAGCTGCATCTCCTACACTCAGGCTTCAGAAATCCCATGCACTGCGTATGCCTATTGCCAGGCTACAAACCTCGTGGAAACCACTGCTCTCAGCACTCAGATACAGAACTCCGGTAAACTGCGTCTCTCTACATGCAGGTTACAGAATTCCCCGTAAGCATCGTATGCTCCACTCAGGCTGCAGGACTCCGGGAAACTGTGTCTCTCGATATCCGTGGTAAAGAACACCCGTAAGCTGGCTATCCTACACTCAGGGTACAGTAAAACCGCGTATTGTGTATGCCTAATTCCAGGATACGGAAGTCCCGTAATCTGCCTCTCCCTACACCCAGGATACCTAACTCCGCTAAGCTGTGTCTCTCTACATTCAGGGGCAGAACTCCTGTAAGCTGCATCTCCTACACACAGGATACAGAAAACCCGCACATTGTGAATGCCTAATTCCAGGCTACAGAACTCCCGTAAACAACGTCTCTCTACTCCCAGGATGCAGAACTCCGCTAAACCGCGTCTCTCTACATCCAGGTTACAGAACTCCCTTAAGCTGCGTCTGCTACACTCAGGCTACGGGAATCCCATATACAGCGTATGCCTACTCCAAGGCTGCCGAACTCTTGTAAACTGCTTCTCTCTACACAAGGATACAGACCTCCGGTAAAATGCTTCTCACTACGTTCAGGTGGCAGAACTACCGGAAGCTGCATCTGCTACACTCAGGCTACGGGAATCCCATATACAGCGTATGCCTACTCCAAGGATGCCGAACTCTTGTAAACTGCTTCTCTCTACACAAGGATACAGACCTCTGGTAAAATGCTTCTCACTACGTTCAGGTGGCAGAACTACCGGAAGCTGCATCTGCTGCACTCAGGATACAGAAAACCCGCATATGGCGAAAGCCTACTCCCAGGCTTCAGAACTCCCGTAAACAACTTCTCTCTACGCCCAGGATGCACAACTCCAGTAAACTGCATCTCTGTACGTCTAGGTTACAGAACTCCCGTAAGCTGCGCCTGATACACTCAGGCCATAGGAATCCCGTATACAGCGTATGCCTACTCCCAGGCCGCAGAACCCCGGGAAACAGCTTCTCTGTACATTCAACCTACAGAACTCCTGGACACTGCATCTCTCGACACTTAGGTTACAGACCTCACAGAAGTTGCAACTCCTACACTCAGGATACAGACAACGCACATATAGCGAGTGGCTAATTACAGTCTACAGAACTCCAGGAAACAGCTAGCTCCTCTCTACACAAAGGATAGAGAACTCCTGGAAACCGCGTCGATCTGCATCCAGGTAACAGAGCTCCCGTAAGCTGCGTCTCCTACACTCAGGCTTCAGAAATCCCATGCACTGCGTATGCCTATTGCCAGGCTACAGACCTCTTGGAAACCACTGCTCTCAGCACTCAGATACAGAACTCCGGTAAACTGCGTCTCTCTACATGCAGGTTACAGAATTCCCCGTAAGCATCGTGTGCTCCACTCAGGCTGCAGGACTCCTGGAAACTGTGTCTCTCGATATCCGTGGTACAGAACACCCGTAAGCTGGCTATCCTACACTCAGGGTACAGTAAACCCGCGTATTGTGTATGCCTAATTCCAGGATACGGAAGTCCCGTAAACTGCCTCTCCCTACACCCAGGATACCTAACTCCGCTAAGCTGTGTCTCTCTACATTCAGGGGGCAGAACTCCTGTAAGCTGCATCTCCTACACACAGGATACAGAAAACCCGCACATTGTGAATGCCTAATTCCAGGCTACAGAACTCCCGTAAACAACGTCTCTCTACTCCCAGGATGCAGAACTCCGCTAAACCGCGTCTCTCTACATCCAGGTTACAGAACTCCCTTAAGCTGCGTCTGCTACACTCAGGCTACGGCAATCCCATATACAGCGTATGCCTACTCCAAGGCTGCCGAACTCTTGTAAACTGCTTCTCTCTACACAAGGATACAGACCTCCGGTAAAATGCTTCTCACTACATTCAGGTGGCAGAACTACCGTAAGATGCATCTGCTGCACTCAGGATACAGAAAACCCGCATATGGCGAAAGCCTACTCCCAGGCTTCAGAACTCCCGTAAACAACTTCTCTCTATGCCCAGGATGCACAACTCCAGTAAACTGCATCTCTGTACGTCTCGGTTACAGAACTCCCGTAAGCTGCCCCTGATACACTCAGGCCATAGGAATCCCGTATACAGCGTATGCCTACTCCCAGGCCGCAGAACCCCGGGAAACAGCTTCTCTGTACATTCAACCTACAGAACTCCTGGACACTGCATCTCTCGACACTTAGGTTACAGACCTCACAGAAGTTGCAACTCCTACACTCAGGATACAGACAACGCACATATAGCGAGTGGCTAATTACAGTCTACAGAACTCCAGGAAACAGCTAGCTCCTCTCTACACAAAGGATAGAGAACTCCTGGAAACCGCGCCGCTCTACATCCATTTTACAGAAATCCCGAAAGTTGCGTCTGCAAAACACACTCAGCATACAAAAAACCCGCATATAGCGAATACCTACTTCTAAGCTACAGAACTCCAGGAAAGAGCTCCTCTCTACACCAAGGACAGAGAACTCCTGGAAACTGCGTCGATCTACATCCAGGTAACAGAGCTCCCGTAAGCTGTGTCTCCTACACTCAGGCTTCAGAAATCCCATGCACTGCGTATGCCTATTGCCAGGCTACAGACCTCTTGGAAACCACTGCTCTCAGCACTCAGATACAGAACTCCGGTAAACTGCGTCTCTCTACATGCAGGTTACAGAATTCCCCGTAAGCATCGTGTGCTCCACTCAGGCTGCAGGACTCCTGGAAACTGTGTCTCTCGATATCCGTGGTACAGAACACCCGTAAGCTGGCTATCCTACACTCAGGGTACAGTAAACCCGCGTATTGTGTATGCCTAATTCCAGGATACAGAAGTCCCGTAAACTGCTTCTCCCAACACTCAGGATACCTAACTCCGCTAGGCTGTGTCTCTCTACATTCAGGGGGCAGAACTCCTGTAAGCTGCATCTCCTACACACAGGATACAGAAAACCCGCATATTGTGAATGCCTAATTCCAGGCTACAGAACTCCCGTAAACAACGTCTCTCTACTCCCAGGATGCAGAACTCCGGTAAACTGCGTCTCTCTACATGCAGGTTACAGAATTCCCCGTAAGCATCGTGTGCTCCACTCAGGCTGCAGGACTCCTGGAAACTGTGTCTCTCGATATCCGTGGTACAGAACACCCGTAAGCTGGCTATCCTACATTCAGGGTACAGTAAACCCGCGTATTGTGTATGCCTAATCCAGGATACGGAAGTCCCGTAAACTGCTTCTCCCTACACCCAGGATACCTAACTCCGCTAAGCTGTGTCTCTCTACATTCAGGGGGCAGAACTCCTATAAGCTGCATCTCCTACACACAGGATACAGAAAACCCGCATATTGTGAATGCCTAATTCCAGGCTACAGAACTCTGTAAACAACGTCTCTCTACTCCCAGGATGCAGAACTCCGCTAAACCGCGTCTCTCTACATCCAGGTTACAGAACTCCCTTAAGCTGCGTCTGCTACACTCAGGCTACAGGCATCCCAGCTACGGCATATGCCTACTCCCAGGCAACGGAACTCTTTTAAACTGATTCTCTCTCCATACACCCAGGACACAGAACTCCTGGAACACGTGTCTCTCTACGTCCGGTTCACAGAGCTCCCGTAAGCTGCCTATCCTACATTCAGGGTACAGTGAACCCGCAATAGCGAATGCCTAATTCCAGGCTACAGAACACAAGTAAACAGCTCCTCTCTACACCCAGGAGAGAGAACGCCTGTAAACTGCGTCTCTCTACATCCAGGTAAAAGAGCTCCCGTAAGCCCCCCTCTCCTTCACTCAGGATACAGAAATCCCATACACAGCGTATGCCTATTGCCAAGCTGCAGCACTCTTGGAAAGTGCTTCTTCCTGCACAAGAGACAGAACTCCGGTAAACTGCATCTCTCTACACCCAGGTTCCTGAACTCCCATAAGCTGCGTCTGCTACACTCAGGCTACGGGAATCCCATATACAGCGTATGCCTACTCCAAGGCTGCCGAACTCTTGTAAACTGCTTCTCTCTACACAAGGATACAGACCTCTGGTAAAATGCTTCTCACTACGTTCAGGTGGCAGAACTACCGTAAGCTGCATCTGCTGCACTCAGGATACAGAAAACCCGCATATGGCGAAAGCCTACTCCCAGGCTTCAGAACTCCCGTAAACAACTTCTCTCTATGCCCAGGATGCACAACTCCAGTAAACTGCATCTCTGTACGTCTCGGTTACAGAACTCCCGTAAGCTGCCCCTGATACACTCAGGCCATAGGAATCCCGTATACAGCGTATGCCTACTCCCAGGCCGCAGAACCCCGGGAAACAGCTTCTCTGTACATTCAACCTACAGAACTCCTGGACACTGCATCTCTCGACACTTAGGTTACAGACCTCACAGAAGTTGCAACTCCTACACTCAGGATACAGACAACGCACATATAGCGAGTGGCTAATTACAGTCTACAGAACTCCAGGAAACAGCTAGCTCCTCTCTACACAAAGGATAGAGAACTCCTGGAAACCGCGCCGCTCTACATCCATTTTACAGAAATCCCGAAAGTTGCGTCTGCTACACACACTCAGCATACAAAAAACCCGCATATAGCGAATACCTACTTCTAAGCTACAGAACTCCAGGAAAGAGCTCCTCTCTACACCAAGGACAGAGAACTCCTGGAAACTGCGTCGATCTACATCCAGGTAACAGAGCTCCCGTAAGCTGTGTCTCCTACACTCAGGCTTCAGAAATCCCATGCACTGCGTATGCCTATTGCCAGGCTACAGACCTCTTGGAAACCACTGCTCTCAGCACTCAGATACAGAACTCCGGTAAACTGCGTCTCTCTACATGCAGGTTACAGAATTCCCCGTAAGCATCGTGTGCTCCACTCAGGCTGCAGGACTCCTGGAAACTGTGTCTCTCGATATCCGTGGTACAGAACACCCGTAAGCTGGCTATCCTACACTCAGGGTACAGTAAACCCGCGTATTGTGTATGCCTAATTCCAGGATACAGAAGTCCCGTAAACTGCTTCTCCCAACACTCAGGATACCTAACTCCGCTAGGCTGTGTCTCTCTACATTCAGGGGGCAGAACTCCTGTAAGCTGCATCTCCTACACACAGGATACAGAAAACCCGCATATTGTGAATGCCTAATTCCAGGCTACAGAACTCCCGTAAACAACGTCTCTCTACTCCCAGGATGCAGAACTCCGGTAAACTGCGTCTCTCTACATGCAGGTTACAGAATTCCCCGTAAGCATCGTGTGCTCCACTCAGGCTGCAGGACTCCTGGAAACTGTGTCTCTCGATATCCGTGGTACAGAACACCCGTAAGCTGGCTATCCTACATTCAGGGTACAGTAAACCCGCGTATTGTGTATGCCTAATCCAGGATACGGAAGTCCCGTAAACTGCTTCTCCCTACACCCAGGATACCTAACTCCGCTAAGCTGTGTCTCTCTACATTCAGGGGGCAGAACTCCTATAAGCTGCATCTCCTACACACAGGATACAGAAAACCCGCATATTGTGAATGCCTAATTCCAGGCTACAGAACTCTGTAAACAACGTCTCTCTACTCCCAGGATGCAGAACTCCGCTAAACCGCGTCTCTCTACATCCAGGTTACAGAACTCCCTTAAGCTGCGTCTGCTACACTCAGGCTACAGGCATCCCAGCTACGGCATATGCCTACTCCCAGGCAACGGAACTCTTTTAAACTGATTCTCTCTCCATACACCCAGGACACAGAACTCCTGGAACACGTGTCTCTCTACGTCCGGTTCACAGAGCTCCCGTAAGCTGCCTATCCTACATTCAGGGTACAGTGAACCCGCAATAGCGAATGCCTAATTCCAGGCTACAGAACACAAGTAAACAGCTCCTCTCTACACCCAGGAGAGAGAACGCCTGTAAACTGCGTCTCTCTACATCCAGGTAAAAGAGCTCCCGTAAGCCCCCCTCTCCTTCACTCAGGATACAGAAATCCCATACACAGCGTATGCCTATTGCCAAGCTGCAGCACTCTTGGAAAGTGCTTCTTCCTGCACAAGAGACAGAACTCCGGTAAACTGCATCTCTCTACACCCAGGTTCCTGAACTCCCATAAGCTGCGTCTGCTACACTCAGGCTACGGGAATCCCATATACAGCGTATGCCTACTCCAAGGCTGCCGAACTCTTGTAAACTGCTTCTCTCTACACAAGGATACAGACCTCTGGTAAAATGCTTCTCACTACGTTCAGGTGGCAGAACTACCGTAAGCTGCATCTGCTGCACTCAGGATACAGAAAACCCGCATATGGCGAAAGCCTACTCCCAGGCTTCAGAACTCCCGTAAACAACTTCTCTCTACGCCCAGGATGCACAACTCCAGTAAACTGCATCTCTGTACGTCTAGGTTACAGAACTCCCGTAAGCTGCGCCTGATACACTCAGGCCATAGGAATCCCGTATACAGCGTATGCCTACTCCCAGGCCGCAGAACCCCGGGAAACAGCTTCTCTGTACATTCAACCTACAGAACTCCTGGACACTGCATCTCTCGACACTTAGGTTACAGACCTCACAGAAGTTGCAACTCCTACACTCAGGATACAGACAACGCACATATAGCGAGTGGCTAATTACAGTCTACAGAACTCCAAGAAACAGCTAGCTCCTCTCTACACAAAGGATAGAGAACTCCTGGAAACCGCGCCGCTCTACATCCATTTTACAGAAATCCCGAAAGTTGCGTCTGCTACACACACTCAGCATACAAAAAACCCGCATATAGCGAATACCTACTTCTAAGCTACAGAACTCCAGGAAAGAGCTCCTCTCTACACCAAGGACAGAGAACTCCTGGAAACTGCGTCGATCTACATCCAGGTAACAGAGCTCCCGTAAGCTGTGTCTCCTACACTCAGGCTTCAGAAATCCCATGCACTGCGTATGCCTATTGCCAGGCTACAGACCTCTTGGAAACCACTGCTCTCAGCACTCAGATACAGAACTCCGGTAAACTGCGTCTCTCTACATGCAGGTTACAGAATTCCCCGTAAGCATCGTGTGCTCCACTCAGGCTGCAGGACTCCTGGAAACTGTGTCTCTCGATATCCGTGGTACAGAACACCCGTAAGCTGGCTATCCTACACTCAGGGTACAGTAAACCCGCGTATTGTGTATGCCTAATTCCAGGATACGGAAGTCCCGTAAACTGTTTCTCCCTACACCCAGGATACCTAACTCCGCTAAGCTGTGTCTCTCTACATTCAGGGTGCAGAACTCCTGTAAGCTGCATCTCCTACACACAGGATACAGAAAACCCGCATATTGTGAATGCCTAATTCCAGGCTACAGAACTCTGTAAACAACGTCTCTCTACTCCCAGGATGCAGAACTCCGCTAAACCGCATCTCTCTACATCCAGGTTACAGAACTCCCTTAAGCTGCGTCTGCTACACTCAGGCTACAGGCATCCCAGCTACGGCATATGCCTACTCCCAGGCAACGGAACTCTTTTAAACTGAATCTCTCTCCATATACCCAGGACACAGAACTCCTGGAACACGTGTCTCTCTGCGTCCGGTTCACAGAGCTCCCATAAGCTGCCTATCCTACATTCAGGGTACAGTGAACCCGCAATAGCGAATGCCTAATTCCAGCTACAGAACACAAGTAAACAGCTCCTCTCTACACCCAGGAGAAAGAACGCCTGTAAACTGCGTCTCTCTACATCCAGGTAAAAGAGCTCCCGTAAGCCCCCCTCTCCTTCACTCAGGATACAGAAATCCCATACACAGCGTATGCCTATTGCCAAGCTGCAGCACTCTTGGAAAGTGCTTCTCCCTGCACAAGAGACAGAACTCCGGTAAACTGCATCTCTCTACACCCAGGTTCCTGAACTCCCATAAGCTGCGTCTGCTACACTCAGGCTACGGGAATCCCATATACAGCGTATGCCTACTCCAAGGCTGCCGAACTCTTGTAAACTGCTTCTCTCTACACAAGGATACAGACCTCCGGTAAAATGCTTCTCACTACGTTCAGGTGGCAGAACTACCGTAAGCTGCATCTGCTGCACTCAGGATACAGAAAACCCGCATATGGCGAAAGCCTACTCCCAGGCTTCAGAACTCCCGTAAACAAATTCTCTCTACGCCCAGGATGCACAACTCCAGTAAACTGCATCTCTGTATGTCTAGGTTACAGAACTCCCGTAAGCTGCGTCTGATTCACTCAGGCCATAGGAATCCCGTATACAGCGTATGCCTACTCCCAGGCCGCAGAACTCCGGGAAACAGCTTCTCTGTACATTCAACCTACAGAACTCCTGGACACTGCATCTCTCGACACTTAGGTTACAGACCTCACAGAAGTTGCAACTCCTACACTCAGGATACAGACAACGCACATATAGCGAGTGGCTAATTACAGTCTACAGAACTCCAGGAAACAGCTAGCTCCTCTCTACACAAAGGATAGAGAACTCCTGGAAATCGCGCCGCTCTACATCCATTTTACAGAAATCCCGAAAGTTGCATCTGCTACACACACTCAGCATACAAAAAACCCGCATATAGCGAATACCTACTTCTAAGCTACAGAACTCCAGGAAAGAGCTCCTCTCTACACCAAGGACAGAGAACTCCTGGAAACTGCGTCGATCTGCATCCAGGTAACAGAGCTCCCGTAAGCTGTGTCTCCTACACTCAGGCTTCAGAAATACCATGCACTGCGTATGCCTATTGCCAGGCTACAGACCTCTTGGAAACCACTGCTCTCAGCACTCAGATACAGAACTCCGGTAAACTGCGTCTCTCTACATGCAGGTTACAGAATTCCCCGTAAGCATCGTGTGCTCCACTCAGGCTGCAGGACTCCTGGAAACTGTGTCTCTCGATATCCGTGGTACAGAACACCCGTAAGCTGGCTATCCTACACTCAGGGTACAGTAAACCCGCGTATTGTGTATGCCTAATTCCAGGATACGGAAGTCCCGTAAACTGCCTCTCCCTACACCCAGGACACCTAACTCCGCTAAGCTGTGTCTCTCTACATTCAGGGGGCAGAACTCCTGTAAGCTGCATCTCCTACACACAGGATACAGAAAACCCGCACATTGTGAATGCCTAATTCCAGGCTACAGAACTCCCGTAAACAACGTCTCTCTACTCCCAGGATGCAGAACTCCGCTAAACCGCGTCTCTCTACATCCAGGTTACAGAACTCCCTTAAGCTGCGTCTGCTACACTCAGGCTACGGGAATCCCATATACAGCGTATGCCTACTCCAAGGCTGCCGAACTCTTGTAAACTGCTTCTCTCTACACAAGGATACAGACCTCCGGTAAAATGCTTCTCACTACGTTCAGGTGGCAGAACTACCGGAAGCTGCATCTGCTACACTCAGGCTACGGGAATCCCATATACAGCGTATGCCTACTCCAAGGCTGCCGAACTCTTGTAAACTGCTTCTCTCTACACAAGGATACAGACCTCTGGTAAAATGCTTCTCACTACGTTCAGGTGGCAGAACTACCGGAAGCTGCATCTGCTGCACTCAGGATACAGAAAACCCGCATATGGCGAAAGCCTACTCCCAGGCTTCAGAACTCCCGTAAACAACTTCTCTCTACGCCCAGGATGCACAACTCCAGTAAACTGCATCTCTGTACGTCTAGGTTACAGAACTCCCGTAAGCTGCGCCTGATACACTCAGGCCATAGGAATCCCGTATACAGCGTATGCCTACTCCCAGGCCGCAGAACCCCGGGAAACAGCTTCTCTGTACTTTCAACCTACAGAACTCCTGGACACTGCATCTCTCGACACTTAGGTTACAGACCTCACAGAAGTTGCAACTCCTACACTCAGGATACAGACAACGCACATATAGCGAGTGGCTAATTACAGTCTACAGAACTCCAGGAAACAGCTAGCTCCTCTCTACACAAAGGATAGAGAACTCCTGGAAACCGCGTCGATCTGCATCCAGGTAACAGAGCTCCCGTAAGCTGCGTCTCCTACACTCAGGCTTCAGAAATCCCATGCACTGCGTATGCCTATTGCCAGGCTACAGACCTCTTGGAAACCACTGCTCTCAGCACTCAGATACAGAACTCCGGTAAACTGCGTCTCTCTACATGCAGGTTACAGAATTCCCCGTAAGCATCGTGTGCTCCACTCAGGCTGCAGGACTCCTGGAAACTGTGTCTCTCGATATCCGTGGTACAGAACACCCGTAAGCTGGCTATCCTACACTCAGGGTACAGTAAACCCGCGTATTGTGTATGCCTAATTCCAGGATACGGAAGTCCCGTAAACTGCCTCTCCCTACACCCAGGACACCTAACTCCGCTAAGCTGTGTCTCTCTACATTCAGGGGGCAGAACTCCTGTAAGCTGCATCTCCTACACACAGGATACAGAAAACCCGCACATTGTGAATGCCTAATTCCAGGCTACAGAACTCCCGTAAACAACGTCTCTCTACTCCCAGGATGCAGAACTCCGCTAAACCGCGTCTCTCTACATCCAGGTTACAGAACTCCCTTAAGCTGCGTCTGCTACACTCAGGCTACGGGAATCCCATATACAGCGTATGCCTACTCCAAGGCTGCCGAACTCTTGTAAACTGCTTCTCTCTACACAAGGATACAGACCTCCGGTAAAATGCTTCTCACTACGTTCAGGTGGCAGAACTACCGTAAGCTGCATCTGCTGCACTCAGGATACAGAAAACCCGCATATGGCGAAAGCCTACTCCCAGGCTTCAGAACTCCCGTAAACAACTTCTCTCTACGCCCAGGATGCACAACTCCAGTAAACTGCATCTCTGTACGTCTAGGTTACAGAACTCCCGTAAGCTGCGCCTGATACACTCAGGCCATAGGAATCCCGTATACAGCGTATGCCTACTCCCAGGCCGCAGAACCCCGGGAAACAGCTTCTCTGTACATTCAACCTACAGAACTCCTGGACACTGCATCTCTCGACACTTAGGTTACAGACCTCACAGAAGTTGCAACTCCTACACTCAGGATACAGACAACGCACATATAGCGAGTGGCTAATTACAGTCTACAGAACTCCAGGAAACAGCTAGCTCCTCTCTACACAAAGGATAGAGAACTCCTGGAAACCGCGCCGCTCTACATCCATTTTACAGAAATCCCGAAAGTTGCGTCTGCTACACACACTCAGCATACAAAAAACCCGCATATAGCGAATACCTACTTCTAAGCTACAGAACTCCAGAAAGAGCTCCTCTCTACACCAAGGACAGAGAACTCCTGGAAACTGCGTGGATCTGCATCCAGGTAACAGAGCTCCCGTAAGCTGTGTCTCCTACACTCAGGCTTCAGAAATCCCATGCACTGCGTATGCCTATTGCCAGGCTACAGACCTCTTGGAAACCACTGCTCTCAGCACTCAGATACAGAACTCCGGTAAACTGCGTCTCTCTACATGCAGGTTACAGAATTTCCCGTAAGCATCGTGTGCTCCACTCAGGCTGCAGGACTCCTGGAAACTGTGTCTCTCGATATCCGTGGTACAGAACACCCGTAAGCTGGCTATCCTACACTCAGGGTACAGTAAACCCGCGTATTGTGTATGCCTAATTCCAGGATACGGAAGTCCCGTAAACTGCCTCTCCCTACACCCAGGATACCTAACTCCGCTAAGCTGTGTCTCTCTACATTCAGGGGGCAGAACTCCTGTAAGCTGCATCTCCTACACACAGGATACAGAAAACCCGCACATTGTGAATGCCTAATTCCAGGCTACAGAACTCCCGTAAACAACGTCTCTCTACTCCCAGGATGCAGAACTCCGCTAAACCGCGTCTCTCTACATCCAGGTTACAGAACTCCCTTAAGCTGCGTCTGCTACACTCAGGCTACGGGAATCCCATATACAGCGTATGCCTACTCCAAGGCTGCCGAACTCTTGTAAACTGCTTCTCTCTACACAAGGATACAGACCTCCGGTAAAATGCTTCTCACTACATTCAGGTGGCAGAACTACCGTAAGATGCATCTGCTGCACTCAGGATACAGAAAACCCGCATATGGCGAAAGCCTACTCCCAGGCTTCAGAACTCCCGTAAACAACTTCTCTCTATGCCCAGGATGCACAACTCCAGTAAACTGCATCTCTGTACGTCTCGGTTACAGAACTCCCGTAAGCTGCCCCTGATACACTCAGGCCATAGGAATCCCGTATACAGCGTATGCCTACTCCCAGGCCGCAGAACCCCGGGAAACAGCTTCTCTGTACATTCAACCTACAGAACTCCTGGACACTGCATCTCTCGACACTTAGGTTACAGACCTCACAGAAGTTGCAACTCCTACACTCAGGATACAGACAACGCACATATAGCGAGTGGCTAATTACAGTCTAATGAACTCCAGGAAACAGCTAGCTCCTCTCTACACAAAGGATAGAGAACTCCTGGAAACCGCGCCGCTCTACATCCATTTTACAGAAATCCCGAAAGTTGCTTCTGCTACACACACTCAGCATACAAAAAACCCGCATATAGCGAATACCTACTTCTAAGCTACAGAACTCCAGGAAAGAGCTCCTCTCTACACCAAGGACAGAGAACTCCTGGAAACTGCGTCGATCTGCATCCAGGTAACAGAGCTCCCGTAAGCTGCGTCTCCTACACTCAGGCTTCAGAAATCCCATGCACTGCGTATGCCTATTGCCAGGCTACAGACCTCTTGGAAACCACTGCTCTCAGCACTCAGATACAGAACTCCGGTAAACTGTGTCTCTCTACATGCAGGTTACAGAATTCCCCGTAAGCATCGTGTGCTCCACTCAGGCTGCAGGACTCCTGGAAACTGTGTCTCTCGATATCCGTGGTACAGAACACCCGTAAGCTGGCTATCCTACACTCAGGGTACAGTAAACCTGCGTATTGTGTATGCCTAATTCCAGGATACGGAAGTCCCGTAAACTGCCTCTCCCTACACCCAGGACACCTAACTCCGCTAAGCTGTGTCTCTCTACATTCAGGGGGCAGAACTCCTGTAAGCTGCATCTCCTACACACAGGATACAGAAAACCCGCACATTGTGAATGCCTAATTCCAGGCTACAGAACTCCTGTAAACAACGTCTCTCTACTCCCAGGATGCAGAACTCCGCTAAACCGCGTCTCTCTACATCCAGGTTACAGAACTCCCTTAAGCTGCGTCTGCTACACTCAGGCTACGGGAATCCCATATACAGCGTATGCCTACTCCAAGGCTGCCGAACTCTTGTAAACTGCTTCTCTCTACACAAGGATACAGACCTCCGGTAAAATGCTTCTCACTACGTTCAGGTGGCAGAACTACCGTAAGCTGCATCTGCTGCACTCAGGATACAGAAAACCCGCATATGGCAAAAGCCTACTCCCAGGCTTCAGAACTCCCGTAAACAAATTCTCTCTACGCCCAGGATGCACAACTCCAGTAAACTGCATCTCTGTACGTCTAGGTTACAGAACTCCCGTAAGCTGCATCTGATACACTCAGGCCAAAGGAATCCCGTATACAGCGTATGCCTACTCCCAGGCCGCAGAACCCCGGGAAACAGCTTCTCTGTACATTCAACCTACAGAACTCCTGGACACTGCATCTCTCGACACTTAGGTTACAGACCTCACAGAAGTTGCAACTCCTACACTCAGGATACAGACAACGCACATATAGCGAGTGGCTAATTACAGTCTACAGAACTCCAGGAAACAGCTAGCTCCTCTCTACACAAAGGATAGAGAACTCCTGGAAACCGCGCCGCTCTACATCCATTTTACAGAAATCCCGAAAGTTGCGTCTGCTACACACACTCAGCATACAAAAAACCCGCATATAGCGAATACCTACTTCTAAGCTACAGAACTCCAGGAAAGAGCTCCTCTCTACACCAAGGACAGAGAACTCCTGGAAACTGCGTCGATCTACATCCAGGTAACAGAGCTCCCGTAAGCTGTGTCTCCTACACTCAGGCTTCAGAAATCCCATGCACTGCGTATGCCTATTGCCAGGCTACAGACCTCTTGGAAACCACTGCTCTCAGCACTCAGATACAGAACTCCGGTAAACTGCGTCTCTCTACATGCAGGTTACAGAATTCCCCGTAAGCATCGTGTGCTCCACTCAGGCTGCAGGACTCCTGGAAACTGTGTCTCTCGATATCCGTGGTACAGAACACCCGTAAGCTGGCTATCCTACACTCAGGGTACAGTAAACCCGCGTATTGTGTATGCCTAATTCCAGGATACAGAAGTCCCGTAAACTGCTTCTCCCAACACTCAGGATACCTAACTCCGCTAGGCTGTGTCTCTCTACATTCAGGGGGCAGAACTCCTGTAAGCTGCATCTCCTACACACAGGATACAGAAAACCCGCATATTGTGAATGCCTAATTCCAGGCTACAGAACTCCCGTAAACAACGTCTCTCTACTCCCAGGATGCAGAACTCCGGTAAACTGCGTCTCTCTACATGCAGGTTACAGAATTCCCCGTAAGCATCGTGTGCTCCACTCAGGCTGCAGGACTCCGGGAAACTGTGTCTCTCGATATCCGTGGTACAGAACACCCGTAAGCTGGCTATCCTACATTCAGGGTACAGTAAACCCGCGTATTGTGTATGCCTAATCCAGGATACGGAAGTCCCGTAAACTGCTTCTCCCTACACCCAGGATACCTAACTCCGCTAAGCTGTGTCTCTCTACATTCAGGGGGCAGAACTCCTGTAAGCTGCATCTCCTACACACAGGATACAGAAAACCCGCATATTGTGAATGCCTAATTCCAGGCTACAGAACTCTGTAAACAACGTCTCTCTACTCCCAGGATGCAGAACTCCGCTAAACCGCGTCTCTCTACATCCAGGTTACAGAACTCCCTTAAGCTGCGTCTGCTACACTCAGGCTACAGGCATCCCAGCTACGGCATATGCCTACTCCCAGGCAACGGAACTCTTTTAAACTGATTCTCTCTCCATACACCCAGGACACAGAACTCCTGGAACACGTGTCTCTCTACGTCCGGTTCACAGAGCTCCCGTAAGCTGCCTATCCTACATTCAGGGTACAGTGAACCCGCAATAGCGAATGCCTAATTCCAGGCTACAGAACACAAGTAAACAGCTCCTCTCTACACCCAGGAGAGAGAACGCCTGTAAACTGCGTCTCTCTACATCCAGGTAAAAGAGCTCCCGTAAGCCCCCCTCTCCTTCACTCAGGATACAGAAATCCCATACACAGCGTATGCCTATTGCCAAGCTGCAGCACTCTTGGAAAGTGCTTCTTCCTGCACAAGAGACAGAACTCCGGTAAACTGCATCTCTCTACACCCAGGTTCCTGAACTCCCATAAGCTGCGTCTGCTACACTCAGGCTACGGGAATCCCATATACAGCGTATGCCTACTCCAAGGCTGCCGAACTCTTGTAAACTGCTTCTCTCTACACAAGGATACAGACCTCTGGTAAAATGCTTCTCACTACGTTCAGGTGGCAGAACTACCGTAAGCTGCATCTGCTGCACTCAGGATACAGAAAACCCGCATATGGCGAAAGCCTACTCCCAGGCTTCAGAACTCCCGTAAACAACTTCTCTCTACGCCCAGGATGCACAACTCCAGTAAACTGCATCTCTGTACGTCTAGGTTACAGAACTCCCGTAAGCTGCGCCTGATACACTCAGGCCATAGGAATCCCGTATACAGCGTATGCCTACTCCCAGGCCGCAGAACCCCGGGAAACAGCTTCTCTGTACATTCAACCTACAGAACTCCTGGACACTGCATCTCTCGACACTTAGGTTACAGACCTCACAGAAGTTGCAACTCCTACACTCAGGATACAGACAACGCACATATAGCGAGTGGCTAATTACAGTCTACAGAACTCCAAGAAACAGCTAGCTCCTCTCTACACAAAGGATAGAGAACTCCTGGAAACCGCGCCGCTCTACATCCATTTTACAGAAATCCCGAAAGTTGCGTCTGCTACACACACTCAGCATACAAAAAACCCGCATATAGCGAATACCTACTTCTAAGCTACAGAACTCCAGGAAAGAGCTCCTCTCTACACCAAGGACAGAGAACTCCTGGAAACTGCGTCGATCTACATCCAGGTAACAGAGCTCCCGTAAGCTGTGTCTCCTACACTCAGGCTTCAGAAATCCCATGCACTGCGTATGCCTATTGCCAGGCTACAGACCTCTTGGAAACCACTGCTCTCAGCACTCAGATACAGAACTCCGGTAAACTGCGTCTCTCTACATGCAGGTTACAGAATTCCCCGTAAGCATCGTGTGCTCCACTCAGGCTGCAGGACTCCTGGAAACTGTGTCTCTCGATATCCGTGGTACAGAACACCCGTAAGCTGGCTATCCTACACTCAGGGTACAGTAAACCCGCGTATTGTGTATGCCTAATTCCAGGATACGGAAGTCCCGTAAACTGTTTCTCCCTACACCCAGGATACCTAACTCCGCTAAGCTGTGTCTCTCTACATTCAGGGTGCAGAACTCCTGTAAGCTGCATCTCCTACACACAGGATACAGAAAACCCGCATATTGTGAATGCCTAATTCCAGGCTACAGAACTCTGTAAACAACGTCTCTCTACTCCCAGGATGCAGAACTCCGCTAAACCGCATCTCTCTACATCCAGGTTACAGAACTCCCTTAAGCTGCGTCTGCTACACTCAGGCTACAGGCATCCCAGCTACGGCATATGCCTACTCCCAGGCAACGGAACTCTTTTAAACTGAATCTCTCTCCATATACCCAGGACACAGAACTCCTGGAACACGTGTCTCTCTGCGGCCGGTTCACAGAGCTCCCATAAGCTGCCTATCCTACATTCAGGGTACAGTGAACCCGCAATAGCGAATGCCTAATTCCAGCTACAGAACACAAGTAAACAGCTCCTCTCTACACCCAGGAGAAAGAACGCCTGTAAACTGCGTCTCTCTACATCCAGGTAAAAGAGCTCCCGTAAGCCCCCCTCTCCTTCACTCAGGATACAGAAATCCCATACACAGCGTATGCCTATTGCCAAGCTGCAGCACTCTTGGAAAGTGCTTCTCCCTGCACAAGAGACAGAACTCCGGTAAACTGCATCTCTCTACACCCAGGTTCCTGAACTCCCATAAGCTGCGTCTGCTACACTCAGGCTACGGGAATCCCATATACAGCGTATGCCTACTCCAAGGCTGCCGAACTCTTGTAAACTGCTTCTCTCTACACAAGGATACAGACCTCCGGTAAAATGCTTCTCACTACGTTCAGGTGGCAGAACTACCGTAAGCTGCATCTGCTGCACTCAGGATACAGAAAACCCGCATATGGCGAAAGCCTACTCCCAGGCTTCAGAACTCCCGTAAACAAATTCTCTCTACGACCAGGATGCACAACTCCAGTAAACTGCATCTCTGTATGTCTAGGTTACAGAACTCCCGTAAGCTGCGTCTGATTCACTCAGGCCATAGGAATCCCGTATACAGCGTATGCCTACTCCCAGGCCGCAGAACTCCGGGAAACAGCTTCTCTGTACATTCAACCTACAGAACTCCTGGACACTGCATCTCTCGACACTTAGGTTACAGACCTCACAGAAGTTGCAACTCCTACACTCAGGATACAGACAACGCACATATAGCGAGTGGCTAATTACAGTCTACAGAACTCCAGGAAACAGCTAGCTCCTCTCTACACAAAGGATAGAGAACTCCTGGAAATCGCGCCGCTCTACATCCATTTTACAGAAATCCCGAAAGTTGCATCTGCTACACACACTCAGCATACAAAAAACCCGCATATAGCGAATACCTACTTCTAAGCTACAGAACTCCAGGAAAGAGCTCCTCTCTACACCAAGGACAGAGAACTCCTGGAAACTGCGTCGATCTGCATCCAGGTAACAGAGCTCCCGTAAGCTGTGTCTCCTACACTCAGGCTTCGGAAATCCCATGCACTGCGTATGCCTATTGCCAGGCTACAGACCTCTTGGAAACCACTGCTCTCAGCACTCAGATACAGAACTCCGGTAAACTGCGTCTCTCTACATGCAGGTTACAGAATTCCCCGTAAGCATCGTGTGCTCCACTCAGGCTGCAGGACTCCTGGAAACTGTGTCTCTCGATATCCGTGGTACAGAACACCCGTAAGCTGGCTATCCTACACTCAGGGTACAGTAAACCCGCGTATTGTGTATGCCTAATTCCAGGATACGGAAGTCCCGTAAACTGCCTCTCCCTACACCCAGGACACCTAACTCCGCTAAGCTGTGTCTCTCTACATTCAGGGGGCAGAACTCCTGTAAGCTGCATCTCCTACACACAGGATACAGAAAACCCGCACATTGTGAATGCCTAATTCCAGGCTACAGAACTCCCGTAAACAACGTCTCTCTACTCCCAGGATGCAGAACTCCGCTAAACCGCGTCTCTCTACATCCAGGTTACAGAACTCCCTTAAGCTGCGTCTGCTACACTCAGGCTACGGGAATCCCATATACAGCGTATGCCTACTCCAAGGCTGCCGAACTCTTGTAAACTGCTTCTCTCTACACAAGGATACAGACCTCCGGTAAAATGCTTCTCACTACGTTCAGGTGGCAGAACTACCGTAAGCTGCATCTGCTGCACTCAGGATACAGAAAACCCGCATATGGCGAAAGCCTACTCCCAGGCTTCAGAACTCCCGTAAACAAATTCTCTCTACGCCCAGGATGCACAACTCCAGTAAACTGCATCTCTGTACGTCTAGGTTACAGAACTCCCGTAAGCTGCATCTGATACACTCAGGCCAAAGGAATCCCGTATACAGCGTATGCCTACTCCCAGGCCGCAGAACCCCGGGAAACAGCTTCTCTGTACATTCAACCTACAGAACTCCTGGACACTGCATCTCTCGACACTTAGGTTACAGACCTCACAGAAGTTGCAACTCCTACACTCAGGATACAGACAACGCACATATAGCGAGTGGCTAATTACAGTCTACAGAACTCCAGGAAACAGCTAGCTCCTCTCTACACAAAGGATAGAGAACTCCTGGAAACCGCGCCGCTCTACATCCATTTTACAGAAATCCCGAAAGTTGCGTCTGCTACACACACTCAGCATACAAAAAACCCGCATATAGCGAATACCTACTTCTAAGCTACAGAACTCCAGGAAAGAGCTCCTCTCTACACCAAGGACAGAGAACTCCTGGAAACTGCGTCGATCTACATCCAGGTAACAGAGCTCCCGTAAGCTGTGTCTCCTACACTCAGGCTTCAGAAATCCCATGCACTGCGTATGCCTATTGCCAGGCTACAGACCTCTTGGAAACCACTGCTCTCAGCACTCAGATGCAGAACTCCGGTAAACTGCGTCTCTCTACATGCAGGTTACAGAATTCCCCGTAAGCATCGTGTGCTCCACTCAGGCTGCAGGACTCCTGGAAACTGTGTCTCTCGATATCCGTGGTACAGAACACCCGTAAGCTGGCTATCCTACATTCAGGGTACAGTAAACCCGCGTATTGTGTATGCCTAATCCAGGATACGGAAGTCCCGTAAACTGCTTCTCCCTACACCCAGGATACCTAACTCCGCTAAGCTGTGTCTCTCTACATTCAGGGGGCAGAACTCCTGTAAGCTGCATCTCCTACACACAGGATACAGAAAACCCGCATATTGTGAATGCCTAATTCCAGGCTACAGAACTCTGTAAACAACGTCTCTCTACTCCCAGGATGCAGAACTCCGCTAAACCGCGTCTCTCTACATCCAGGTTACAGAACTCCCTTAAGCTGCGTCTGCTACACTCAGGCTACAGGCATCCCAGCTACGGCATATGCCTACTCCCAGGCAACGGAACTCTTTTAAACTGATTCTCTCTCCATACACCCAGGACACAGAACTCCTGGAACACGTGTCTCTCTACGTCCGGTTCACAGAGCTCCCGTAAGCTGCCTATCCTACATTCAGGGTACAGTGAACCCGCAATAGCGAATGCCTAATTCCAGGCTACAGAACACAAGTAAACAGCTCCTCTCTACACCCAGGAGAGAGAACGCCTGTAAACTGCGTCTCTCTACATCCAGGTAAAAGAGCTCCCGTAAGCCCCCCTCTCTTTCACTCAGGATACAGAAATCCCATACACAGCGTATGCCTATTGCCAAGCTGCAGCACTCTTGGAAAGTGCTTCTCCCTGCACAAGAGACAGAACTCCGGTAAACTGCATCTCTCTACACCCAGGTTCCTGAACTCCCATAAGCTGCGTCTGCTACACTCAGGCTACGGGAATCCCATATACAGCGTATGCCTACTCCAAGGCTGCCGAACTCTTGTAAACTGCTTCTCTCTACACAAGGATACAGACCTCCGGTAAAATGCTTCTCACTACGTTCAGGTGGCAGAACTACCGTAAGCTGCATCTGCTGCACTCAGGATACAGAAAACCCGCATATGGCGAAAGCCTACTCCCAGGCTTCAGAACTCCCGTAAACAAATTCTCTCTACGCCCAGGATGCACAACTCCAGTAAACTGCATCTCTGTATGTCTAGGTTACAGAACTCCCGTAAGCTGCGTCTGATTCACTCAGGCCATAGGAATCCCGTATACAGCGTATGCCTACTCCCAGGCCGCAGAACTCCGGGAAACAGCTTCTCTGTACATTCAACCTACAGAACTCCTGGACACTGCATCTCTCGACACTTAGGTTACAGACCTCACAGAAGTTGCAACTCCTACACTCAGGATACAGACAACGCACATATAGCGAGTGGCTAATTACAGTCTACAGAACTCCAGGAAACAGCTAGCTCCTCTCTACACAAAGGATAGAGAACTCCTGGAAATCGCGCCGCTCTACATCCATTTTACAGAAATCCCGAAAGTTGCATCTGCTACACACACTCAGCATACAAAAAACCCGCATATAGCGAATACCTACTTCTAAGCTACAGAACTCCAGGAAAGAGCTCCTCTCTACACCAAGGACAGAGAACTCCTGGAAACTGCGTCGATCTGCATCCAGGTAACAGAGCTCCCGTAAGCTGCATCTCCTACACTCAGGCTTCAGAAATCCCATGCACTGCGTATGCCTATTGCCAGGCTACAGACCTCTTGGAAACCACTGCTCTCAGCACTCAGATACAGAACTCCGGTAAACTGCGTCTCTCTACATGCAGGTTACAGAATTCCCCGTAAGCATCGTGTGCTCCACTCAGGCTGCAGGACTCCTGGAAACTGTGTCTCTCGATATCCGTGGTACAGAACACCCGTAAGCTGGCTATCCTACACTCAGGGTACAGTAAACCCGCGTATTGTGTATGCCTAATTCCAGGATACGGAAGTCCCGTAAACTGCCTCTCCCTACACCCAGGACACCTAACTCCGCTAAGCTGTGTCTCTCTACATTCAGGGGGCAGAACTCCTGTAAGCTGCATCTCCTACACACAGGATACAGAAAACCCGCACATTGTGAATGCCTAATTCCAGGCTACAGAACTCCCGTAAACAACGTCTCTCTACTCCCAGGATGCAGAACTCCGCTAAACCGCGTCTCTCTACATCCAGGTTACAGAACTCCCTTAAGCTGCGTCTGCTACACTCAGGCTACGGGAATCCCATATACAGCGTATGCCTACTCCAAGGCTGCCGAACTCTTGTAAACTGCTTCTCTCTACACAAGGATACAGACCTCCGGTAAAATGCTTCTCACTACGTTCAGGTGGCAGAACTACCGTAAGCTGCATCTGCTGCACTCAGGATACAGAAAACCCGCATATGGCGAAAGCCTACTCCCAGGCTTCAGAACTCCCGTAAACAAATTCTCTCTACGCCCAGGATGCACAACTCCAGTAAACTGCATCTCTGTACGTCTAGGTTACAGAACTCCCGTAAGCTGCATCTGATACACTCAGGCCAAAGGAATCCCGTATACAGCGTATGCCTACTCCCAGGCCGCAGAACCCCGGGAAACAGCTTCTCTGTACATTCAACCTACAGAACTCCTGGACACTGCATCTCTCGACACTTAGGTTACAGACCTCACAGAAGTTGCAACTCCTACACTCAGGATACAGACAACGCACATATAGCGAGTGGCTAATTACAGTCTACAGAACTCCAGGAAACAGCTAGCTCCTCTCTACACAAAGGATAGAGAACTCCTGGACACCGCGCCGCTCTACATCCATTTTACAGAAATCCCGAAAGTTGCGTCTGCTACACACACTCAGCATACAAAAAACCCGCATATAGCGAATACCTACTTCTAAGCTACAGAACTCCAGGAAAGAGCTCCTCTCTACACCAAGGACAGAGAACTCCTGGAAACTGCGTCGATCTACATCCAGGTAACAGAGCTCCCGTAAGCTGCGTCTCCTACACTCAGGCTTCAGAAATCCCATGCACTGCGTATGCCTATTGCCAGGCTACAGACCTCTTGGAAACCACTGCTCTCAGCACTCAGATGCAGAACTCCGGTAAACTGCGTCTCTCTACATGCAGGTTACAGAATTCCCCGTAAGCATCGTGTGCTCCACTCAGGCTGCAGGACTCCTGGAAACTGTGTCTCTCGATATCCGTGGTACAGAACACCCGTAAGCTGGCTATCCTACATTCAGGGTACAGTAAACCCGCGTATTGTGTATGCCTAATCCAGGATACGGAAGTCCCGTAAACTGCTTCTCCCTACACCCAGGATACCTAACTCCGCTAAGCTGTGTCTCTCTACATTCAGGGGGCAGAACTCCTGTAAGCTGCATCTCCTACACACAGGATACAGAAAACCCGCATATTGTGAATGCCTAATTCCAGGCTACAGAACTCTGTAAACAACGTCTCTCTACTCCCAGGATGCAGAACTCCGCTAAACCGCGTCTCTCTACATCCAGGTTACAGAACTCCCTTAAGCTGCGTCTGCTACACTCAGGCTACAGGCATCCCAGCTACGGCATATGCCTACTCCCAGGCAACGGAACTCTTTTAAACTGATTCTCTCTCCATACACCCAGGACACAGAACTCCTGGAACACGTGTCTCTCTACGTCCGGTTCACAGAGCTCCCGTAAGCTGCCTATCCTACATTCAGGGTACAGTGAACCCGCAATAGCGAATGCCTAATTCCAGGCTACAGAACACAAGTAAACAGCTCCTCTCTACACCCAGGAGAGAGAACGCCTGTAAACTGCGTCTCTCTACATCCAGGCAAAAGAGCTCCCGTAAGCCCCCCTCTCCTTCACTCAGGATACAGAAATCCCATACACAGCGTATGCCTATTGCCAAGCTGCAGCACTCTTGGAAAGTGCTTCTCCCTGCACAAGAGACAGAACTCCGGTAAACTGCATCTCTCTACACCCAGGTTCCTGAACTCCCATAAGCTGCGTCTGCTACACTCAGGCTACGGGAATCCCATATACAGCGTATGCCTACTCCAAGGCTGCCGAACTCTTGTAAACTGCTTCTCTCTACACAAGGATACAGACCTCCGGTAAAATGCTTCTCACTACGTTCAGGTGGCAGAACTACCGTAAGCTGCATCTGCTGCACTCAGGATACAGAAAACCCGCATATGGCGAAAGCCTACTCCCAGGCTTCAGAACTCCCGTAAACAAATTCTCTCTACGCCCAGGATGCACAACTCCAGTAAACTGCATCTCTGTATGTCTAGGTTACAGAACTCCCGTAAGCTGCGTCTGATTCACTCAGGCCATAGGAATCCCGTATACAGCGTATGCCTACTCCCAGGCCGCAGAACTCCGGGAAACAGCTTCTCTGTACATTCAACCTACAGAACTCCTGGACACTGCATCTCTCGACACTTAGGTTACAGACCTCACAGAAGTTGCAACTCCTACACTCAGGATACAGACAACGCACATATAGCGAGTGGCTAATTACAGTCTACAGAACTCCAGGAAACAGCTAGCTCCTCTCTACACAAAGGATAGAGAACTCCTGGAAATCGCGCCGCTCTACATCCATTTTACAGAAATCCCGAAAGTTGCATCTGCTACACACACTCAGCATACAAAAAACCCGCATATAGCGAATACCTACTTCTAAGCTACAGAACTCCAGGAAAGAGCTCCTCTCTACACCAAGGACAGAGAACTCCTGGAAACTGCGTCGATCTGCATCCAGGTAACAGAGCTCCCGTAAGCTGCGTCTCCTACACTCAGGCTTCAGAAATCCCATGCACTGCGTATGCCTATTGCCAGGCTACAGACCTCTTGGAAACCACTGCTCTCAGCACTCAGATACAGAACTCCGGTAAACTGCGTCTCTCTACATGCAGGTTACAGAATTCCCCGTAAGCATCGTGTGCTCCACTCAGGCTGCAGGACTCCTGGAAACTGTGTCTCTCGATATCCGTGGTACAGAACACCCGTAAGCTGGCTATCCTACACTCAGGGTACAGTAAACCCGCGTATTGTGTATGCCTAATTCCAGGATACGGAAGTCCCGTAAACTGCCTCTCCCTACACCCAGGACACCTAACTCCGCTAAGCTGTGTCTCTCTACATTCAGGGGGCAGAACTCCTGTAAGCTGCATCTCCTACACACAGGATACAGAAAACCCGCACATTGTGAATGCCTAATTCCAGGCTACAGAACTCCCGTAAACAACGTCTCTCTACTCCCAGGATGCAGAACTCCGCTAAACCGCGTCTCTCTACATCCAGGTTACAGAACTCCCTTAAGCTGCGTCTGCTACACTCAGGCTACGGGAATCCCATATACAGCGTATGCCTACTCCAAGGCTGCCGAACTCTTGTAAACTGCTTCTCTCTACACAAGGATACAGACCTCCGGTAAAATGCTTCTCACTACGTTCAGGTGGCAGAACTACCGTAAGCTGCATCTGCTGCACTCAGGATACAGAAAACCCGCATATGGCGAAAGCCTACTCCCAGGCTTCAGAACTCCCGTAAACAAATTCTCTCTACGCCCAGGATGCACAACTCCAGTAAACTGCATCTCTGTACGTCTAGGTTACAGAACTCCCGTAAGCTGCATCTGATACACTCAGGCCAAAGGAATCCCGTATACAGCGTATGCCTACTCCCAGGCCGCAGAACCCCGGGAAACAGCTTCTCTGTACATTCAACCTACAGAACTCCTGGACACTGCATCTCTCGACACTTAGGTTACAGACCTCACAGAAGTTGCAACTCCTACACTCAGGATACAGACAACGCACATATAGCGAGTGGCTAATTACAGTCTACAGAACTCCAGGAAACAGCTAGCTCCTCTCTACACAAAGGATAGAGAACTCCTGGACACCGCGCCGCTCTACATCCATTTTACAGAAATCCCGAAAGTTGCGTCTGCTACACACACTCAGCATACAAAAAACCCGCATATAGCGAATACCTACTTCTAAGCTACAGAACTCCAGGAAAGAGCTCCTCTCTACACCAAGGACAGAGAACTCCTGGAAACTGCGTCGATCTACATCCAGGTAACAGAGCTCCCGTAAGCTGTGTCTCCTACACTCAGGCTTCAGAAATCCCATGCACTGCGTATGCCTATTGCCAGGCTACAGACCTCTTGGAAACCACTGCTCTCAGCACTCAGATGCAGAACTCCGGTAAACTGCGTCTCTCTACATGCAGGTTACAGAATTCCCCGTAAGCATCGTGTGCTCCACTCAGGCTGCAGGACTCCTGGAAACTGTGTCTCTCGATATCCGTGGTACAGAACACCCGTAAGCTGGCTATCCTACATTCAGGGTACAGTAAACCCGCGTATTGTGTATGCCTAATCCAGGATACGGAAGTCCCGTAAACTGCTTCTCCCTACACCCAGGATACCTAACTCCGCTAAGCTGTGTCTCTCTACATTCAGGGGGCAGAACTCCTGTAAGCTGCATCTCCTACACACAGGATACAGAAAACCCGCATATTGTGAATGCCTAATTCCAGGCTACAGAACTCTGTAAACAACGTCTCTCTACTCCCAGGATGCAGAACTCCGCTAAACCGCGTCTCTCTACATCCAGGTTACAGAACTCCCTTAAGCTGCGTCTGCTACACTCAGGCTACAGGCATCCCAGCTACGGCATATGCCTACTCCCAGGCAACGGAACTCTTTTAAACTGATTCTCTCTCCATACACCCAGGACACAGAACTCCTGGAACACGTGTCTCTCTACGTCCGGTTCACAGAGCTCCCGTAAGCTGCCTATCCTACATTCAGGGTACAGTGAACCCGCAATAGCGAATGCCTAATTCCAGGCTACAGAACACAAGTAAACAGCTCCTCTCTACACCCAGGAGAGAGAACGCCTGTAAACTGCGTCTCTCTACATCCAGGTAAAAGAGCTCCCGTAAGCCCCCCTCTCCTTCACTCAGGATACAGAAATCCCATACACAGCGTATGCCTATTGCCAAGCTGCAGCACTCTTGGAAAGTGCTTCTTCCTGCACAAGAGACAGAACTCCGGTAAACTGCATCTCTCTACACCCAGGTTCCTGAACTCCCATAAGCTGCGTCTGCTACACTCAGGCTACGGGAATCCCATATACAGCGTATGCCTACTCCAAGGCTGCCGAACTCTTGTAAACTGCTTCTCTCTACACAAGGATACAGACCTCTGGTAAAATGCTTCTCACTACGTTCAGGTGGCAGAACTACCGTAAGCTGCATCTGCTGCACTCAGGATACAGAAAACCCGCATATGGCGAAAGCCTACTCCCAGGCTTCAGAACTCCCGTAAACAACTTCTCTCTACGCCCAGGATGCACAACTCCAGTAAACTGCATCTCTGTACGTCTAGGTTACAGAACTCCCGTAAGCTGCGCCTGATACACTCAGGCCATAGGAATCCCGTATACAGCGTATGCCTACTCCCAGGCCGCAGAACCCCGGGAAACAGCTTCTCTGTACATTCAACCTACAGAACTCCTGGACACTGCATCTCTCGACACTTAGGTTACAGACCTCACAGAAGTTGCAACTCCTACACTCAGGATACAGACAACGCACATATAGCGAGTGGCTAATTACAGTCTACAGAACTCCAGGAAACAGCTAGCTCCTCTCTACACAAAGGATAGAGAACTCCTGGAAACCGCGCCGCTCTACATCCATTTTACAGAAATCCCGAAAGTTGCGTCTGCTACACACACTCAGCATACAAAAAACCCGCATATAGCGAATACCTACTTCTAAGCTACAGAACTCCAGGAAAGAGCTCCTCTCTACACCAAGGACAGAGAACTCCTGGAAACTGCGTCGATCTACATCCAGGTAACAGAGCTCCCGTAAGCTGTGTCTCCTACACTCAGGCTTCAGAAATCCCATGCACTGCGTATGCCTATTGCCAGGCTACAGACCTCTTGGAAACCACTGCTCTCAGCACTCAGATACAGAACTCCGGTAAACTGCGTCTCTCTACATGCAGGTTACAGAATTCCCCGTAAGCATCGTGTGCTCCACTCAGGCTGCAGGACTCCTGGAAACTGTGTCTCTCGATATCCGTGGTACAGAACACCCGTAAGCTGGCTATCCTACACTCAGGGTACAGTAAACCCGCGTATTGTGTATGCCTAATTCCAGG
The DNA here is from genome assembly GCF_033115175.1 of Lepus europaeus. NCBI lineage: Eukaryota > Metazoa > Chordata > Mammalia > Lagomorpha > Leporidae > Lepus > Lepus europaeus. The sequence goes on from NW_026909044.1 coordinate 243,744, forward strand.
ATACGGAAGTCCCGTAAACTGTTTCTCCCTACACCCAGGATACCTAACTCCGCTAAGCTGTGTCTCTCTACATTCAGGGTGCAGAACTCCTGTAAGCTGCATCTCCTACACACAGGATACAGAAAACCCGCATATTGTGAATGCCTAATTCCAGGCTACAGAACTCTGTAAACAACGTCTCTCTACTCCCAGGATGCAGAACTCCGCTAAACCGCGTCTCTCTACATCCAGGTTACAGAACTCCCTTAAGCTGCGTCTGCTACACTCAGGCTACAGGCATCCCAGCTACGGCATATGCCTACTCCCAGGCAACGGAACTCTTTTAAACTGATTCTCTCTCCATACACCCAGGACACAGAACTCCTGGAACACGTGTCTCTCTACGTCCGGTTCACAGAGCTCCCGTAAGCTGCCTATCCTACATTCAGGGTACAGTGAACCCGCAATAGCGAATGCCTAATTCCAGGCTACAGAACACAAGTAAACAGCTCCTGTCTACACCCAGGAGAGAGAACGCCTGTAAACTGCGTCTCTCTACATCCAGGTAAAAGAGCTCCCGTAAGCCCCCCTCTCCTTCACTCAGGATACAGAAATCCCATACACAGCGTATGCCTATTGCCAAGCTGCAGCACTCTTGGAAAGTGCTTCTCCCTGCACAAGAGACAGAACTCCGGTAAACTGCATCTCTCTACACCCAGGTTCCTGAACTCCCATAAGCTGCGTCTGCTACACTCAGGCTACGGGAATCCCATATACAGCGTATGCCTACTCCAAGGCTGCCGAACTCTTGTAAACTGCTTCTCTCTACACAAGGATACAGACCTCCGGTAAAATGCTTCTCACTACGTTCAGGTGGCAGAACTACCGTAAGCTGCATCTGCTGCACTCAGGATACAGAAAACCCGCATATGGCGAAAGCCTACTCCCAGGCTTCAGAACTCCCGTAAACAACTTCTCTCTACGCCCAGGATGCACAACTCCAGTAAACTGCATCTCTGTATGTCTAGGTTACAGAACTCCCGTAAGCTGCGTCTGATTCACTCAGGCCATAGGAATCCCGTATACAGCGTATGCCTACTCCCAGGCCGCAGAACTCCGGGAAACAGCTTCTCTGTACATTCAACCTACAGAACTCCTGGACACTGCATCTCTCGACACTTAGGTTACAGACCTCACAGAAGTTGCAACTCCTACACTCAGGATACAGACAACGCACATATAGCGAGTGGCTAATTACAGTCTACAGAACTCCAGGAAACAGCTAGCTCCTCTCTACACAAAGGATAGAGAACTCCTGGAAATCGCGCCGCTCTACATCCATTTTACAGAAATCCCGAAAGTTGCATCTGCTACACACACTCAGCATACAAAAAACCCGCATATAGCGAATACCTACTTCTAAGCTACAGAACTCCAGGAAAGAGCTCCTCTCTACACCAAGGACAGAGAACTCCTGGAAACTGCGTCGATCTGCATCCAGGTAACAGAGCTCCCGTAAGCTGCGTCTCCTACACTCAGGCTTCAGAAATCCCATGCACTGCGTATGCCTATTGCCAGGCTACAGACCTCTTGGAAACCACTGCTCTCAGCACTCAGATACAGAACTCCGGTAAACTGCGTCTCTCTACATGCAGGTTACAGAATTCCCCGTAAGCATCGTGTGCTCCACTCAGGCTGCAGGACTCCTGGAAACTGTGTCTCTCGATATCCGTGGTACAGAACACCCATAAGCTGGCTATCCTACACTCAGGGTACAGTAAACCCGCGTATTGTGTATGCCTAATTCCAGGATACGGAAGTCCCGTAAACTGCCTCTCCCTACACCCAGGACACCTAACTCCGCTAAGCTGTGTCTCTCTACATTCAGGGGGCAGAACTCCTGTAAGCTGCATCTCCTACACACAGGATACAGAAAACCCGCACATTGTGAATGCCTAATTCCAGGCTACAGAACTCCCGTAAACAACGTCTCTCTACTCCCAGGATGCAGAACTCCGCTAAACCGCGTCTCTCTACATCCAGGTTACAGAACTCCCTTAAGCTGCGTCTGCTACACTCAGGCTACGGGAATCCCATATACAGCGTATGCCTACTCCAAGGCTGCCGAACTCTTGTAAACTGCTTCTCTCTACACAAGGATACAGACCTCCGGTAAAATGCTTCTCACTACGTTCAGGTGGCAGAACTACCGTAAGCTGCATCTGCTGCACTCAGGATACAGAAAACCCGCATATGGCGAAAGCCTACTCCCAGGCTTCAGAACTCCCGTAAACAAATTCTCTCTACGCCCAGGATGCACAACTCCAGTAAACTGCATCTCTGTACGTCTAGGTTACAGAACTCCCGTAAGCTGCATCTGATACACTCAGGCCAAAGGAATCCCGTATACAGCGTATGCCTACTCCCAGGCCGCAGAACCCCGGGAAACAGCTTCTCTGTACATTCAACCTACAGAACTCCTGGACACTGCATCTCTCGACACTTAGGTTACAGACCTCACAGAAGTTGCAACTCCTACACTCAGGATACAGACAATGCACATATAGCGAGTGGCTAATTACAGTCTACAGAACTCCAGGAAACAGCTAGCTCCTCTCTACACAAAGGATAGAGAACTCCTGGAAACCGCGCCGCTCTACATCCATTTTACAGAAATCCCGAAAGTTGCGTCTGCTACACACACTCAGCATACAAAAAACCCGCATATAGCGAATACCTACTTCTAAGCTACAGAACTCCAGGAAAGAGCTCCTCTCTACACCAAGGACAGAGAACTCCTGGAAACTGCGTCGATCTACATCCAGGTAACAGAGCTCCCGTAAGCTGCGTCTCCTACACTCAGGCTTCAGAAATCCCATGCACTGCGTATGCCTATTGCCAGGCTACAGACCTCTTGGAAACCACTGCTCTCAGCACTCAGATGCAGAACTCCGGTAAACTGCGTCTCTCTACATGCAGGTTACAGAATTCCCCGTAAGCATCGTGTGCTCCACTCAGGCTGCAGGACTCCTGGAAACTGTGTCTCTCGATATCCGTGGTACAGAACACCCGTAAGCTGGCTATCCTACATTCAGGGTACAGTAAACCCGCGTATTGTGTATGCCTAATCCAGGATACGGAAGTCCCGTAAACTGCTTCTCCCTACACCCAGGATACCTAACTCCGCTAAGCTGTGTCTCTCTACATTCAGGGGGCAGAACTCCTGTAAGCTGCATCTCCTACACACAGGATACAGAAAACCCGCATATTGTGAATGCCTAATTCCAGGCTACAGAACTCTGTAAACAACGTCTCTCTACTCCCAGGATGCAGAACTCCGCTAAACCGCGTCTCTCTACATCCAGGTTACAGAACTCCCTTAAGCTGCGTCTGCTACACTCAGGCTACAGGCATCCCAGCTACGGCATATGCCTACTCCCAGGCAACGGAACTCTTTTAAACTGATTCTCTCTCCATACACCCAGGACACAGAACTCCTGGAACACGTGTCTCTCTACGTCCGGTTCACAGAGCTCCCGTAAGCTGCCTATCCTACATTCAGGGTACAGTGAACCCGCAATAGCGAATGCCTAATTCCAGGCTACAGAACACAAGTAAACAGCTCCTCTCTACACCCAGGAGAGAGAACGCCTGTAAACTGCATCTCTCTACATCCAGGTAAAAGAGCTCCCGTAAGCCCCCCTCTCCTTCACTCAGGATACAGAAATCCCATACACAGCGTATGCCTATTGCCAAGCTGCAGCACTCTTGGAAAGTGCTTCTTCCTGCACAAGAGACAGAACTCCGGTAAACTGCATCTCTCTACACCCAGGTTCCTGAACTCCCATAAGCTGCGTCTGCTACACTCAGGCTACGGGAATCCCATATACAGCGTATGCCTACTCCAAGGCTGCCGAACTCTTGTAAACTGCTTCTCTCTACACAAGGATACAGACCTCCGGTAAAATGCTTCTCACTACGTTCAGGTGGCAGAACTACCGTAAGCTGCATCTGCTGCACTCAGGATACAGAAAACCCGCATATGGCGAAAGCCTACTCCCAGGCTTCAGAACTCCCGTAAACAAATTCTCTCTACGCCCAGGATGCACAACTCCAGTAAACTGCATCTCTGTATGTCTAGGTTACAGAACTCCCGTAAGCTGCGTCTGATTCACTCAGGCCATAGGAATCCCGTATACAGCGTATGCCTACTCCCAGGCCGCAGAACTCCGGGAAACAGCTTCTCTGTACATTCAACCTACAGAACTCCTGGACACTGCATCTCTCGACACTTAGGTTACAGACCTCACAGAAGTTGCAACTCCTACACTCAGGATACAGACAACGCACATATAGCGAGTGGCTAATTACAGTCTACAGAACTCCAGGAAACAGCTAGCTCCTCTCTACACAAAGGATAGAGAACTCCTGGAAACCGCGCCGCTCTACATCCATTTTACAGAAATCCCGAAAGTTGCTTCTGCTACACACACTCAGCATACAAAAAACCCGCATATAGCGAATACCTACTTCTAAGCTACAGAACTCCAGGAAAGAGCTCCTCTCTACACCAAGGACAGAGAACTCCTGGAAACTGCGTCGATCTGCATCCAGGTAACAGAGCTCCCGTAAGCTGAGTCTCCTACACTCAGGCTTCAGAAATCCCATGCACTGCGTATGCCTATTGCCAGGCTACAGACCTCTTGGAAACCACTGCTCTCAGCACTCAGATACAGAACTCCGGTAAACTGCGTCTCTCTACATGCAGGTTACAGAATTCCCCGTAAGCATCGTGTGCTCCACTCAGGCTGCAGGACTCCTGGAAACTGTGTCTCTCGATATCCGTGGTACAGAACACCCGTAAGCTGGCTATCCTACACTCAGGGTACAGTAAACCCGCGTATTGTGTATGCCTAATTCCAGGATACGGAAGTCCCGTAAACTGTTTCTCCCTACACCCAGGATACCTAACTCCGCTAAGCTGTGTCTCTCTACATTCAGGGTGCAGAACTCCTGTAAGCTGCATCTCCTACACACAGGATACAGAAAACCCGCATATTGTGAATGCCTAATTCCAGGCTACAGAACTCTGTAAACAACGTCTCTCTACTCCCAGGATGCAGAACTCCGCTAAACCGCATCTCTCTACATCCAGGTTACAGAACTCCCTTAAGCTGCGTCTGCTACACTCAGGCTACAGGCATCCCAGCTACGGCATATGCCTACTCCCAGGCAACGGAACTCTTTTAAACTGAATCTCTCTCCATATACCCAGGACACAGAACTCCTGGAACACGTGTCTCTCTACGTCCGGTTCACAGAGCTCCCATAAGCTGCCTATCCTACATTCAGTGTACAGTGAACCCGCAATAGCGAATGCCTAATTCCAGCTACAGAACACAAGTAAACAGCTCCTCTCTACACCCAGGAGAAAGAACGCCTGTAAACTGCGTCTCTCTACATCCAGGTAAAAGAGCTCCCGTAAGCCCCCCTCTCCTTCACTCAGGATACAGAAATCCCATACACAGCGTATGCCTATTGCCAAGCTGCAGCACTCTTGGAAAGTGCTTCTCCCTGCACAAGAGACAGAACTCCGGTAAACTGCATCTCTCTACACCCAGGTTCCTGAACTCCCATAAGCTGCGTCTGCTACACTCAGGCTACGGGAATCCCATATACAGCGTATGCCTACTCCAAGGCTGCCGAACTCTTGTAAACTGCTTCTCTCTACACAAGGATACAGACCTCCGGTAAAATGCTTCTCACTACCTTCAGGTGGCAGAACTACCGTAAGCTGCATCTGCTGCACTCAGGATACAGAAAACCCGCATATGGCGAAAGCCTACTCCCAGGCTTCAGAACTCCCGTAAACAAATTCTCTCTACGCCCAGGATGCACAACTCCAGTAAACTGCATCTCTGTATGTCTAGGTTACAGAACTCCCGTAAGCTGCGTCTGATTCACTCAGGCCATAGGAATCCCGTATACAGCGTATGCCTACTCCCAGGCCGCAGAACTCCGGGAAACAGCTTCTCTGTACATTCAACCTACAGAACTCCTGGACACTGCATCTCTCGACACTTAGGTTACAGACCTCACAGAAGTTGCAACTCCTACACTCAGGATACAGACAACGCACATATAGCGAGTGGCTAATTACAGTCTACAGAACTCCAGGAAACAGCTAGCTCCTCTCTACACAAAGGATAGAGAACTCCTGGGAATCGCGCCGCTCTACATCCATTTTACAGAAATCCCGAAAGTTGCATCTGCTACACACACTCAGCATACAAAAAACCCGCATATAGCGAATACCTACTTCTAAGCTACAGAACTCCAGGAAAGAGCTCCTCTCTACACCAAGGACAGAGAACTCCTGGAAACTGCGTCGATCTGCATCCAGGTAACAGAGCTCCCGTAAGCTGCGTCTCCTACACTCAGGCTTCAGAAATCCCATGCACTGCGTATGCCTATTGCCAGGCTACAGACCTCTTGGAAACCACTGCTCTCAGCACTCAGATACAGAACTCCGGTAAACTGCGTCTCTCTACATGCAGGTTACAGAATTCCCCGTAAGCATCGTGTGCTCCACTCAGGCTGCAGGACTCCTGGAAACTGTGTCTCTCGATATCCGTGGTACAGAACACCCGTAAGCTGGCTATCCTACACTCAGGGTACAGTAAACCCGCGTATTGTGTATGCCTAATTCCAGGATACGGAAGTCCCGTAAACTGCCTCTCCCTACACCCAGGACACCTAACTCCGCTAAGCTGTGTCTCTCTACATTCAGGGGGCAGAACTCCTGTAAGCTGCATCTCCTACACACAGGATACAGAAAACCCGCACATTGTGAATGCCTAATTCCAGGCTACAGAACTCCCGTAAACAACGTCTCTCTACTCCCAGGATGCAGAACTCCGCTAAACCGCGTCTCTCTACATCCAGGTTACAGAACTCCCTTAAGCTGCGTCTGCTACACTCAGGCTACGGGAATCCCATATACAGCGTATGCCTACTCCAAGGCTGCCGAACTCTTGTAAACTGCTTCTCTCTACACAAGGATACAGACCTCCGGTAAAATGCTTCTCACTACGTTCAGGTGGCAGAACTACCGTAAGCTGCATCTGCTGCACTCAGGATACAGAAAACCCGCATATGGCGAAAGCCTACTCCCAGGCTTCAGAACTCCCGTAAACAAATTCTCTCTACGCCCAGGATGCACAACTCCAGTAAACTGCATCTCTGTACGTCTAGGTTACAGAACTCCCGTAAGCTGCGCCTGATACACTCAGGCCAAAGGAATCCCGTATACAGCGTATGCCTACTCCCAGGCCGCAGAACCCCGGGAAACAGCTTCTCTGTACATTCAACCTACAGAACTCCTGGACACTGCATCTCTCGACACTTAGGTTACAGACCTCACAGAAGTTGCAACTCCTACACTCAGGATACAGACAACGCACATATAGCGAGTGGCTAATTACAGTCTACAGAACTCCAGGAAACAGCTAGCTCCTCTCTACACAAAGGATAGAGAACTCCTGGAAACCGCGCCGCTCTACATCCATTTTACAGAAATCCCGAAAGTTGCGTCTGCTACACACACTCAGCATACAAAAAACCCGCATATAGCGAATACCTACTTCTAAGCTACAGAACTCCAGGAAAGAGCTCCTCTCTACACCAAGGACAGAGAACTCCTGGAAACTGCGTCGATCTACATCCAGGTAACAGAGCTCCCGTAAGCTGTGTCTCCTACACTCAGGCTTCAGAAATCCCATGCACTGCGTATGCCTATTGCCAGGCTACAGACCTCTTGGAAACCACTGCTCTCAGCACTCAGATGCAGAACTCCGGTAAACTGCGTCTCTCTACATGCAGGTTACAGAATTCCCCGTAAGCATCGTGTGCTCCACTCAGGCTGCAGGACTCCTGGAAACTGTGTCTCTCGATATCCGTGGTACAGAACACCCGTAAGCTGGCTATCCTACACTCAGGGTACAGTAAACCCGCGTATTGTGTATGCCTAATTCCAGGATACGGAAGTCCCGTAAACTGCTTCTCCCTACACCCAGGATACCTAACTCCGCTAAGCTGTGTCTCTCTACATTCAGGGGGCAGAACTCCTGTAAGCTGCATCTCCTACACACAGGATACAGAAAACCCGCATATTGTGAATGTCTAATTCCAGGCTACAGAACTCTGTAAACAACGTCTCTCTACTCCCAGGATGCAGAACTCCGCTAAACCGCGTCTCTCTACATCCAGGTTACAGAACTCCCTTAAGCTGCGTCTGCTACACTCAGGCTACAGGCATCCCAGCTACGGCATATGCCTACTCCCAGGCAACGGAACTCTTTTAAACTGAATCTCTCTCCATATACCCAGGACACAGAACTCCTGGAACACGTGTCTCTCTACGTCCGGTTCACAGAGCTCCCGTAAGCTGCCTATCCTACATTCAGGGTACAGTGAACCCGCAATAGCGAATGCCTAATTCCAGGCTACAGAACACAAGTAAACAGCTCCTCTCTACACTCAGGAGAGAAAACGCCTGTAAACTGCGTCTCTCTACATCCAGGTAAAAGAGCTCCCGTAAGCCCCCCTCTCCTTCACTCAGGATACAGAAATCCCATACACAGCGTATGCCTATTGCCAAGCTGCAGCACTCTTGGAAAGTGCTTCTCCCTGCACAAGAGACAGAACTCCGGTAAACTGCATCTCTCTACACCCAGGTTCCTGAACTCCCATAAGCTGCGTCTGCTACACTCAGGCTACGGGAATCCCATATACAGCGTATGCCTACTCCAAGGCTGCCGAACTCTTGTAAACTGCTTCTCTCTACACAAGGATACAGACCTCCGGTAAAATGCTTCTCACTACCTTCAGGTGGCAGAACTACCGTAAGCTGCATCTGCTGCACTCAGGATACAGAAAACCCGCATATGGCGAAAGCCTACTCCCAGGCTTCAGAACTCCCGTAAACAAATTCTCTCTACGCCCAGGATGCACAACTCCAGTAAACTGCATCTCTGTATGTCTAGGTTACAGAACTCCCGTAAGCTGCGTCTGATTCACTCAGGCCATAGGAATCCCGTATACAGCGTATGCCTACTCCCAGGCCGCAGAACTCCGGGAAACAGCTTCTCTGTACATTCAACCTACAGAACTCCTGGACACTGCATCTCTCGACACTTAGGTTACAGACCTCACAGAAGTTGCAACTCCTACACTCAGGATACAGACAACGCACATATAGCGAGTGGCTAATTACAGTCTACAGAACTCCAGGAAACAGCTAGCTCCTCTCTACACAAAGGATAGAGAACTCCTGGGAATCGCGCCGCTCTACATCCATTTTACAGAAATCCCGAAAGTTGCATCTGCTACACACACTCAGCATACAAAAAACCCGCATATAGCGAATACCTACTTCTAAGCTACAGAACTCCAGGAAAGAGCTCCTCTCTACACCAAGGACAGAGAACTCCTGGAAACTGCGTCGATCTGCATCCAGGTAACAGAGCTCCCGTAAGCTGCGTCTCCTACACTCAGGCTTCAGAAATCCCATGCACTGCGTATGCCTATTGCCAGGCTACAGACCTCTTGGAAACCACTGCTCTCAGCACTCAGATACAGAACTCCGGTAAACTGCGTCTCTCTACATGCAGGTTACAGAATTCCCCGTAAGCATCGTGTGCTCCACTCAGGCTGCAGGACTCCTGGAAACTGTGTCTCTCGATATCCGTGGTACAGAACACCCGTAAGCTGGCTATCCTACACTCAGGGTACAGTAAACCCGCGTATTGTGTATGCCTAATTCCAGGATACGGAAGTCCCGTAAACTGCCTCTCCCTACACCCAGGACACCTAACTCCGCTAAGCTGTGTCTCTCTACATTCAGGGGGCAGAACTCCTGTAAGCTGCATCTCCTACACACAGGATACAGAAAACCCGCACATTGTGAATGCCTAATTCCAGGCTACAGAACTCCCGTAAACAACGTCTCTCTACTCCCAGGATGCAGAACTCCGCTAAACCGCGTCTCTCTACATCCAGGTTACAGAACTCCCTTAAGCTGCGTCTGCTACACTCAGGCTACGGGAATCCCATATACAGCGTATGCCTACTCCAAGGCTGCCGAACTCTTGTAAACTGCTTCTCTCTACACAAGGATACAGACCTCCGGTAAAATGCTTCTCACTACGTTCAGGTGGCAGAACTACCGTAAGCTGCATCTGCTGCACTCAGGATACAGAAAACCCGCATATGGCGAAAGCCTACTCCCAGGCTTCAGAACTCCCGTAAACAAATTCTCTCTACGCCCAGGATGCACAACTCCAGTAAACTGCATCTCTGTACGTCTAGGTTACAGAACTCCCGTAAGCTGCGCCTGATACACTCAGGCCAAAGGAATCCCGTATACAGCGTATGCCTACTCCCAGGCCGCAGAACCCCGGGAAACAGCTTCTCTGTACATTCAACCTACAGAACTCCTGGACACTGCATCTCTCGACACTTAGGTTACAGACCTCACAGAAGTTGCAACTCCTACACTCAGGATACAGACAACGCACATATAGCGAGTGGCTAATTACAGTCTACAGAACTCCAGGAAACAGCTAGCTCCTCTCTACACAAAGGATAGAGAACTCCTGGAAACCGCGCCGCTCTACATCCATTTTACAGAAATCCCGAAAGTTGCGTCTGCTACACACACTCAGCATACAAAAAACCCGCATATAGCGAATACCTACTTCTAAGCTACAGAACTCCAGGAAAGAGCTCCTCTCTACACCAAGGACAGAGAACTCCTGGAAACTGCGTCGATCTACATCCAGGTAACAGAGCTCCCGTAAGCTGTGTCTCCTACACTCAGGCTTCAGAAATCCCATGCACTGCGTATGCCTATTGCCAGGCTACAGACCTCTTGGAAACCACTGCTCTCAGCACTCAGATGCAGAACTCCGGTAAACTGCGTCTCTCTACATGCAGGTTACAGAATTCCCCGTAAGCATCGTGTGCTCCACTCAGGCTGCAGGACTCCTGGAAACTGTGTCTCTCGATATCCGTGGTACAGAACACCCGTAAGCTGGCTATCCTACACTCAGGGTACAGTAAACCCGCGTATTGTGTATGCCTAATTCCAGGATACGGAAGTCCCGTAAACTGCTTCTCCCTACACCCAGGATACCTAACTCCGCTAAGCTGTGTCTCTCTACATTCAGGGGGCAGAACTCCTGTAAGCTGCATCTCCTACACACAGGATACAGAAAACCCGCATATTGTGAATGTCTAATTCCAGGCTACAGAACTCTGTAAACAACGTCTCTCTACTCCCAGGATGCAGAACTCCGCTAAACCGCGTCTCTCTACATCCAGGTTACAGAACTCCCTTAAGCTGCGTCTGCTACACTCAGGCTACAGGCATCCCAGCTACGGCATATGCCTACTCCCAGGCAACGGAACTCTTTTAAACTGAATCTCTCTCCATATACCCAGGACACAGAACTCCTGGAACACGTGTCTCTCTACGTCCGGTTCACAGAGCTCCCGTAAGCTGCCTATCCTACATTCAGGGTACAGTGAACCCGCAATAGCGAATGCCTAATTCCAGGCTACAGAACACAAGTAAACAGCTCCTCTCTACACTCAGGAGAGAAAACGCCTGTAAACTGCGTCTCTCTACATCCAGGTAAAAGAGCTCCCGTAAGCCCCCCTCTCCTTCACTCAGGATACAGAAATCCCATACACAGCGTATGCCTATTGCCAAGCTGCAGCACTCTTGGAAAGTGCTTCTCCCTGCACAAGAGACAGAACTCCGGTAAACTGCATCTCTCTACACCCAGGTTCCTGAACTCCCATAAGCTGCGTCTGCTACACTCAGGCTACGGGAATCCCATATACAGCGTATGCCTACTCCAAGGCTGCCGAACTCTTGTAAACTGCTTCTCTCTACACAAGGATACAGACCTCCGGTAAAATGCTTCTCACTACGTTCAGGTGGCAGAACTACCGTAAGCTGCATCTGCTGCACTCAGGATACAGAAAACCCGCATATGGCGAAAGCCTACTCCCAGGCTTCAGAACTCCCGTAAACAACTTCTCTCTACGCCCAGGATGCACAACTCCAGTAAACTGCATCTCTGTATGTCTAGGTTACAGAACTCCCGTAAGCTGCGTCTGATACACTCAGGCCATAGGAATCCCGTATACAGCGTATGCCTACTCCCAGGCCGCAGAACCCCGGGAAACAGCTTCTCTGTACATTCAACCTACAGAACTCCTGGACACTGCATCTCTCGACACTTAGGTTACAGACCTCACAGAAGTTGCAACTCCTACACTCAGGATACAGACAATGCACATATAGCGAGTGGCTAATTACAGTCTACAGAACTCCAAGAAACAGCTAGCTCCTCTCTACACAAAGGATAGAGAACTCCTGGGAATCACGCCGCTCTACATCCATTTTACAGAAATCCCGAAAGTTGCATCTGCTACACACACTCAGCATACAAAAAACCCGCATATAGCGAATACCTACTTCTAAGCTACAGAACTCCAGGAAAGAGCTCCTCTCTACACCAAGGACAGAGAACTCCTGGAAACTGCGTCGATCTGCATCCAGGTAACAGAGCTCCCGTAAGCTGCGTCTCCTACACTCAGGCTTCAGAAATCCCATGCACTGCGTATGCCTATTGCCAGGCTACAGACCTCTTGGAAACCACTGCTCTCAGCACTCAGATACAGAACTCCGGTAAACTGCGTCTCTCTACATGCAGGTTACAGAATTCCCCGTAAGCATCGTGTGCTCCACTCAGGCTGCAGGACTCCTGGAAACTGTGTCTCTCGATATCCGTGGTACAGAACACCCGTAAGCTGGCTATCCTACACTCAGGGTACAGTAAACCCGCGTATTTTCTATGCCTAATTCCAGGATACAGAAGTCCCGTAAACTGCTTCTCCCAACACTCAGGATACCTAACTCCGCTAGGCTGTGTCTCTCTACATTCAGGGGGCAGAACTCCAGTAAGCTGCATCTCCTACACACAGGATACAGAAAACCCGCATATTGTGAATGCCTAATTCCAGGCTACAGAACTCCCGTAAACAACGTCTCTCTACTCCCAGGATGCAGAACTCCGGTAAACTGCGTCTCTCTACATGCAGGTTACAGAATTCCCCGTAAGCATCGTGTGCTCCACTCAGGCTGCAGGACTCCTGGAAACTGTGTCTCTCGATATCCGTGGTACAGAACACCCGTAAGCTGGCTATCCTACACTCAGGGTACAGTAAACCCGCGTATTGTGTATGCCTAATTCCAGGATACGGAAGTCCCGTAAACTGCTTCTCCCTACACCCAGGATACCTAACTCCGCTAAGCTGTGTCTCTCTACATTCAGGGGGCAGAACTCCTATAAGCTGCATCTCCTACACACAGGATACAGAAAACCCGCATATTGTGAATGCCTAATTCCAGGCTACAGAACTCTGTAAACAACGTCTCTCTACTCCCAGGATGCAGAACTCCGCTAAACCGCGTCTCTCTACATCCAGGTTACAGAACTCCCTTAAGCTGCGTCTGCTACACTCAGGCTACAGGCATCCCAGCTACGGCATATGCCTACTCCCAGGCAACGGAACTCTTTTAAACTGATTCTCTCTCCATACACCCAGGACACAGAACTCCTGGAACACGTGTCTCTCTACGTCCGGTTCACAGAGCTCCCGTAAGCTGCCTATCCTACATTCAGGGTACAGTGAACCCGCAATAGCGAATGCCTAATTCCAGGCTACAGAACACAAGTAAACAGCTCCTCTCTACACCCAGGAGAGAGAACGCCTGTAAACTGCGTCTCTCTACATCCAGGTAAAAGAGCTCCCGTAAGCCCCAATCTCCTTCACTCAGGATACAGAAATCCCATACACAGCGTATGCCTATTGCCAAGCTGCAGCACTCTTGGAAAGTGCTTCTCCCTGCACAAGAGATAGAACTCCGGTAAACTGCATCTCTCTACACCCAGGTTCCTGAACTCCCATAAGCTGCGTCTGCTACACTCAGGCTACGGGAATCCCATATACAGCGTATGCCTACTCCAAGGCTGCCAAACTCTTGTAAACTGCTTCTCTCTACACAAGGATACAGACCTCTGGTAAAATGCTTCTCACTACGTTCAGGTGGCAGAACTACCGTAAGCTGCATCTGCTGCACTCAGGATACAGAAAACCCGCATATGGCGAAAGCCTACTCCCAGGCTTCAGAACTCCCGTAAACAACTTCTCTCTACGCCCAGGATGCACAACTCCAGTAAACTGCATCTCTGTACGTCTAGGTTACAGAACTCCCGTAAGCTGCGCCTGATACACTCAGGCCATAGGAATCCCGTATACAGCGTATGCCTACTCCCAGGCCGCAGAACCCCGGGAAACAGCTTCTCTGTACATTCAACCTACAGAACTCCTGGACACTGCATCTCTCGACACTTAGGTTACAGACCTCACAGAAGTTGCAACTCCTACACTCAGGATACAGACAACGCACATATAGCGAGTGGCTAATTACAGTCTACAGAACTCCAGGAAACAGCTAGCTCCTCTCTACACAAAGGATAGAGAACTCCTGGAAACCGCGCCGCTCTACATCCATTTTACAGAAATCCCGAAAGTTGCGTCTGCTACACACACTCAGCATACAAAAAACCCGCATATAGCGAATACCTACTTCTAAGCTACAGAACTCCAGGAAAGAGCTCCTCTCTACACCAAGGACAGAGAACTCCTGGAAACTGCGTCGATCTGCATCCAGGTAACAGAGCTCCCGTAAGCTGTGTCTCCTACACTCAGGCTTCAGAAATCCCATGCACTGCGTATGCCTATTGCCAGGCTACAGACCTCTTGGAAACCACTGCTCTCAGCACTCAGATACAGAACTCCAGTAAACTGCGTCTCTCTACATGCAGGTTACAGAATTCCCCGTAAGCATCGTGTGCTCCACTCAGGCTGCAGGACTCCTGGAAACTGTGTCTCTCGATATCCGTGGTACAGAACACCCGTAAGCTGGCTATCCTACATTCAGGGTACAGTAAACCCGCGTATTGTGTATGCCTAATTCCAGGATACGGAAGTCCCGTAAACTGTTTCTCCCTACACCCAGGATACCTAACTCCGCTAAGCTGTGTCTCTCTACATTCAGGGTGCAGAACTCCTGTAAGCTGCATCTCCTACACACAGGATACAGAAAACCCGCATATTGTGAATGCCTAATTCCAGGCTACAGAACTCTGTAAACAACGTCTCTCTACTCCCAGGATGCAGAACTCCGCTAAACCGCATCTCTCTACATCCAGGTTACAGAACTCCCTTAAGCTGCGTCTGCTACACTCAGGCTACAGGCATCCCAGCTACGGCATATGCCTACTCCCAGGCAACGGAACTCTTTTAAACTGAATCTCTCTCCATATACCCAGGACACAGAACTCCTGGAACACGTGTCTCTCTACGTCCGGTTCACAGAGCTCCCATAAGCTGCCTATCCTACATTCAGGGTACAGTGAACCCGCAATAGCGAATGCCTAATTCCAGCTACAGAACACAAGTAAACAGCTCCTCTCTACACCCAGGAGAAAGAACGCCTGTAAACTGCGTCTCTCTACATCCAGGTAAAAGAGCTCCCGTAAGCCCCCCTCTCCTTCACTCAGGATACAGAAATCCCATACACAGCGTATGCCTATTGCCAAGCTGCAGCACTCTTGGAAAGTGCTTCTCCCTGCACAAGAGACAGAACTCCGGTAAACTGCATCTCTCTACACCCAGGTTCCTGAACTCCCATAAGCTGCGTCTGCTACACTCAGGCTACGGGAATCCCATATACAGCGTATGCCTACTCCAAGGCTGCCGAACTCTTGTAAACTGCTTCTCTCTACACAAGGATACAGACCTCCGGTAAAATGCTTCTCACTACGTTCAGGTGGCAGAACTACCGTAAGCTGCATCTGCTGCACTCAGGATACAGAAAACCCGCATATGGCGAAAGCCTACTCCCAGGCTTCAGAACTCCCGTAAACAACTTCTCTCTACGCCCAGGATGCACAACTCCAGTAAACTGCATCTCTGTATGTCTAGGTTACAGAACTCCCGTAAGCTGCGTCTGATTCACTCAGGCCATAGGAATCCCGTATACAGCGTATGCCTACTCCCAGGCCGCAGAACTCCGGGAAACAGCTTCTCTGTACATTCAACCTACAGAACTCCTGGACACTGCATCTCTCGACACTTAGGTTACAGACCTCACAGAAGTTGCAACTCCTACACTCAGGATACAGACAATGCACATATAGCGAGTGGCTAATTACAGTCTACAGAACTCCAAGAAACAGCTAGCTCCTCTCTACACAAAGGATAGAGAACTCCTGGGAATCGCGCCGCTCTACATCCATTTTACAGAAATCCCGAAAGTTGCATCTGCTACACACACTCAGCATACAAAAAACCCGCATATAGCGAATACCTACTTCTAAGCTACAGAACTCCAGGAAAGAGCTCCTCTCTACACCAAGGACAGAGAACTCCTGGAAACTGCGTCGATCTGCATCCAGGTAACAGAGCTCCCGTAAGCTGCGTCTCCTACACTCAGGCTTCAGAAATCCCATGCACTGCGTATGCCTATTGCCAGGCTACAGACCTCTTGGAAACCACTGCTCTCAGCACTCAGATACAGAACTCCGGTAAACTGCGTCTCTCTACATGCAGGTTACAGAATTCCCCGTAAGCATCGTGTGCTCCACTCAGGCTGCAGGACTCCTGGAAACTGTGTCTCTCGATATCCGTGGTACAGAACACCCGTAAGCTGGCTATCCTACACTCAGGGTACAGTAAACCCGCGTATTGTGTATGCCTAATTCCAGGATACAGAAGTCCCGTAAACTGCTTCTCCCAACACTCAGGATACCTAACTCCGCTAAGCTGTGTCTCTCTAAATTCAGGGGGCAGAACTCCTGTAAGCTGCATCTCCTACACACAGGATACAGAAAACCCGCACATTGTGAATGCCTAATTCCAGGCTACAGAACTCCCGTAAACAACGTCTCTCTACTCCCAGGATGCAGAACTCCGGTAAACTGCGTCTCTCTACATGCAGGTTACAGAATTCCCCGTAAGCATCGTGTGCTCCACTCAGGCTGCAGGACTCCTGGAAACTGTGTCTCTCGATATCCGTGGTACAGAACACCCGTAAGCTGGCTATCCTACATTCAGGTACAGTAAACCCGCGTATTGTGTATGCCTAATTCCAGAATACGGAAGTCCCGTAAACTGCTTCTCCCTACACCCAGGATACCTAACTCCGCTAAGCTGTGTCTCTCTACATTCAGGGGGCAGAACTCCTATAAGCTGCATCTCCTACACACAGGATACAGAAAACCCGCATATTGTGAATGCCTAATTCCAGGCTACAGAACTCTGTAAACAACGTCTCTCTACTCCCAGGATGCAGAACTCCGCTAAACCGCGTCTCTCTACATCCAGGTTACAGAACTCCCTTAAGCTGCATCTGCTACACTCAGGCTACAGGCATCCCAGCTACGGCATATGCCTACTCCCAGGCAACGGAACTCTTTTAAACTGAATCTCTCTCCATATACCCAGGACACAGAACTCCTGGAACACGTGTCTCTCTACGTCCGGTTCACAGAGCTCCCGTAAGCTGCCTATCCTACATTCAGGGTACAGTGAACCCGCAATAGCGAATGCCTAATTCCAGGCTACAGAACACAAGTAAACAGCTCCTGTCTACACCCAGGAGAGAGAACGCCTGTAAACTGCGTCTCTCTACATCCAGGTAAAAGAGCTCCCGTAAGCCCCCCTCTCCTTCACTCAGGATACAGAAATCCCATACACAGCGTATGCCTATTGCCAAGCTGCAGCACTCTTGGAAAGTGCTTCTCCCTGCACAAGAGACAGAACTCCGGTAAACTGCATCTCTCTACACCCAGGTTCCTGAACTCCCATAAGCTGCGTCTGCTACACTCAGGCTACGGGAATCCCATATACAGCGTATGCCTACTCCAAGGCTGCCGAACTCTTGTAAACTGCTTCTCTCTACACAAGGATACAGACCTCCGGTAAAATGCTTCTCACTACGTTCAGGTGGCAGAACTACCGTAAGCTGCATCTGCTGCACTCAGGATACAGAAAACCCGCATATGGCGAAAGCCTACTCCCAGGCTTCAGAACTCCCGTAAACAACTTCTCTCTACGCCCAGGATGCACAACTCCAGTAAACTGCATCTCTGTATGTCTAGGTTACAGAACTCCCGTAAGCTGCGTCTGATTCACTCAGGCCATAGGAATCCCGTATACAGCGTATGCCTACTCCCAGGCCGCAGAACTCCGGGAAACAGCTTCTCTGTACATTCAACCTACAGAACTCCTGGACACTGCATCTCTCGACACTTAGGTTACAGACCTCACAGAAGTTGCAACTCCTACACTCAGGATACAGACAATGCACATATAGCGAGTGGCTAATTACAGTCTACAGAACTCCAAGAAACAGCTAGCTCCTCTCTACACAAAGGATAGAGAACTCCTGGGAATCGCGCCGCTCTACATCCATTTTACAGAAATCCCGAAAGTTGCATCTGCTACACACACTCAGCATACAAAAAACCCGCATATAGCGAATACCTACTTCTAAGCTACAGAACTCCAGGAAAGAGCTCCTCTCTACACCAAGGACAGAGAACTCCTGGAAACTGCGTCGATCTGCATCCAGGTAACAGAGCTCCCGTAAGCTGCGTCTCCTACACTCAGGCTTCAGAAATCCCATGCACTGCGTATGCCTATTGCCAGGCTACAGACCTCTTGGAAACCACTGCTCTCAGCACTCAGATACAGAACTCCGGTAAACTGCGTCTCTCTACATGCAGGTTACAGAATTCCCCGTAAGCATCGTGTGCTCCACTCAGGCTGCAGGACTCCTGGAAACTGTGTCTCTCGATATCCGTGGTACAGAACACCCGTAAGCTGGCTATCCTACACTCAGGGTACAGTAAACCCGCGTATTGTGTATGCCTAATTCCAGGATACAGAAGTCCCGTAAACTGCTTCTCCCAACACTCAGGATACCTAACTCCGCTAAGCTGTGTCTCTCTAAATTCAGGGGGCAGAACTCCTGTAAGCTGCATCTCCTACACACAGGATACAGAAAACCCGCACATTGTGAATGCCTAATTCCAGGCTACAGAACTCCCGTAAACAACGTCTCTCTACTCCCAGGATGCAGAACTCCGGTAAACTGCGTCTCTCTACATGCAGGTTACAGAATTCCCCGTAAGCATCGTGTGCTCCACTCAGGCTGCAGGACTCCTGGAAACTGTGTCTCTCGATATCCGTGGGACAGAACACCCGTAAGCTGGCTATCCTACATTCAGGTACAGTAAACCCGCGTATTGTGTATGCCTAATTCCAGAATACGGAAGTCCCGTAAACTGCTTCTCCCTACACCCAGGATACCTAACTCCGCTAAGCTGTGTCTCTCTACATTCAGGGGGCAGAACTCCTATAAGCTGCATCTCCTACACACAGGATACAGAAAACCCGCATATTGTGAATGCCTAATTCCAGGCTACAGAACTCTGTAAACAACGTCTCTCTACTCCCAGGATGCAGAACTCCGCTAAACCGCGTCTCTCTACATCCAGGTTACAGAACTCCCTTAAGCTGCGTCTGCTACACTCAGGCTACAGGCATCCCAGCTACGGCATATGCCTACTCCCAGGCAACGGAACTCTTTTAAACTGAATCTCTCTCCATATACCCAGGACACAGAACTCCTGGAACACGTGTCTCTCTACGTCCGGTTCACAGAGCTCCCGTAAGCTGCCTATCCTACATTCAGGGTACAGTGAACCCGCAATAGCGAATGCCTAATTCCAGGCTACAGAACACAAGTAAACAGCTCCTCTCTACACCCAGGAGAGAGAACGCCTGTAAACTGCGTCTCTCTACATCCAGGTAAAAGAGCTCCCGTAAGCCCCCCTCTCCTTCACTCAGGATACAGAAATCCCATACACAGCGTATGCCTATTGCCAAGCTGCAGCACTCTTGGAAAGTGCTTCTCCCTGCACAAGAGACAGAACTCCGGTAAACTGCATCTCTCTACACCCAGGTTCCTGAACTCCCATAAGCTGCGTCTGCTACACTCAGGCTACGGGAATCCCATATACAGCGTATGCCTACTCCAAGGCTGCCGAACTCTTGTAAACTGCTTCTCTCTACACAAGGATACAGACCTCCGGTAAAATGCTTCTCACTACGTTCAGGTGGCAGAACTACCGTAAGCTGCATCTGCTGCACTCAGGATACAGAAAACCCGCATATGGCGAAAGCCTACTCCCAGGCTTCAGAACTCCCGTAAACAACTTCTCTCTACGCCCAGGATGCACAACTCCAGTAAACTGCATCTCTGTATGTCTAGGTTACAGAACTCCCGTAAGCTGCGTCTGATACACTCAGGCCATAGGAATCCCGTATACAGCGTATGCCTACTCCCAGGCCGCAGAACCCCGGGAAACAGCTTCTCTGTACATTCAACCTACAGAACTCCTGGACACTGCATCTCTCGACACTTAGGTTACAGACCTCACAGAAGTTGCAACTCCTACACTCAGGATACAGACAATGCACATATAGCGAGTGGCTAATTACAGTCTACAGAACTCCAAGAAACAGCTAGCTCCTCTCTACACAAAGGATAGAGAACTCCTGGGAATCACGCCGCTCTACATCCATTTTACAGAAATCCCGAAAGTTGCATCTGCTACACACACTCAGCATACAAAAAACCCGCATATAGCGAATACCTACTTCTAAGCTACAGAACTCCAGGAAAGAGCTCCTCTCTACACCAAGGACAGAGAACTCCTGGAAACTGCGTCGATCTGCATCCAGGTAACAGAGCTCCCGTAAGCTGCGTCTCCTACACTCAGGCTTCAGAAATCCCATGCACTGCGTATGCCTATTGCCAGGCTACAGACCTCTTGGAAACCACTGCTCTCAGCACTCAGATACAGAACTCCGGTAAACTGTGTCTCTCTACATGCAGGTTACAGAATTCCCCGTAAGCATCGTGTGCTCCACTCAGGCTGCAGGACTCCTGGAAACTGTGTCTCTCGATATCCGTGGTACAGAACACCCGTAAGCTGGCTATCCTACACTCAGGGTACAGTAAACCCGCGTATTTTCTATGCCTAATTCCAGGATACAGAAGTCCCGTAAACTGCTTCTCCCAACACTCAGGATACCTAACTCCGCTAGGCTGTGTCTCTCTACATTCAGGGGGCAGAACTCCTGTAAGCTGCATCTCCTACACACAGGATACAGAAAACCCGCATATTGTGAATGCCTAATTCCAGGCTACAGAACTCCCGTAAACAACGTCTCTCTACTCCCAGGATGCAGAACTCCGGTAAACTGCGTCTCTCTACATGCAGGTTACAGAATTCCCCGTAAGCATCGTGTGCTCCACTCAGGCTGCAGGACTCCTGGAAACTGTGTCTCTCGATATCCGTGGTACAGAACACCCGTAAGCTGGCTATCCTACATTCAGGGTACAGTAAACCCGCGTATTGTGTATGCCTAATTCCAGGATACGGAAGTCCCGTAAACTGCTTCTCCCTACACCCAGGATACCTAACTCCGCTAAGCTGTGTCTCTCTACATTCAGGGGGCAGAACTCCTATAAGCTGCATCTCCTACACACAGGATACAGAAAACCCGCATATTGTGAATGCCTAATTCCAGGCTACAGAACTCTGTAAACAACGTCTCTCTACTCCCAGGATGCAGAACTCCGCTAAACCGCGTCTCTCTACATCCAGGTTACAGAACTCCCTTAAGCTGCGTCTGCTACACTCAGGCTACAGGCATCCCAGCTACGGCATATGCCTACTCCCAGGCAACGGAACTCTTTTAAACTGATTCTCTCTCCATACACCCAGGACACAGAACTCCTGGAACACGTGTCTCTCTACGTCCGGTTCACAGAGCTCCCGTAAGCTGCCTATCCTACATTCAGGGTACAGTGAACCCGCAATAGCGAATGCCTAATTCCAGGCTACAGAACACAAGTAAACAGCTCCTCTCTACACCCAGGAGAGAGAACGCCTGTAAACTGCGTCTCTCTACATCCAGGTAAAAGAGCTCCCGTAAGCCCCCCTCTCCTTCACTCAGGATACAGAAATCCCATACACAGCGTATGCCTATTGCCAAGCTGCAGCACTCTTGGAAAGTGCTTCTCCCTGCACAAGAGACAGAACTCCGGTAAACTGCATCTCTCTACACCCAGGTTCCTGAACTCCCATAAGCTGCGTCTGCTACACTCAGGCTACGGGAATCCCATATACAGCGTATGCCTACTCCAAGGCTGTCAAACTCTTGTAAACTGCTTCTCTCTACACAAGGATACAGACCTCTGGTAAAATGCTTCTCACTACGTTCAGGTGGCAGAACTACCGTAAGCTGCATCTGCTGCACTCAGGATACAGAAAACCCGCATATGGCGAAAGCCTACTCCCAGGCTTCAGAACTCCCGTAAACAACTTCTCTCTACGCCCAGGATGCACAACTCCAGTAAACTGCATCTCTGTACGTCTAGGTTACAGAACTCCCGTAAGCTGCGTCTGATACACTCAGGCCATAGGAATCCCGTATACAGCGTATGCCTACTCCCAGGCCGCAGAACCCCGGGAAACAGCTTCTCTGTACATTCAACCTACAGAACTCCTGGACACTGCATCTCTCGACACTTAGGTTACAGACCTCACAGAAGTTGCAACTCCTACACTCAGGATACAGACAACGCACATATAGCGAGTGGCTAATTACAGTCTACAGAACTCCAGGAAACAGCTAGCTCCTCTCTACACAAAGGATAGAGAACTCCTGGAAACCGCGCCGCTCTACATCCATTTTACAGAAATCCCGAAAGTTGCGTCTGCTACACACACTCAGCATACAAAAAACCCGCATATAGCGAATACCTACTTCTAAGCTACAGAACTCCAGGAAAGAGCTCCTCTCTACACCAAGGACAGAGAACTCCTGAAAACTGCGTCGATCTACATCCAGGTAACAGAGCTCCCGTAAGCTGTGTCTCCTACACTCAGGCTTCAGAAATCCCATGCACTGCGTATGCCTATTGCCAGGCTACAGACCTCTTGGAAACCACTGCTCTCAGCACTCAGATACAGAACTCCAGTAAACTGCGTCTCTCTACATGCAGGTTACAGAATTCCCCGTAAGCATCGTGTGCTCCACTCAGGCTGCAGGACTCCTGGAAACTGTGTCTCTCGATATCCGTGGTACAGAACACCCGTAAGCTGGCTATCCTACATTCAGGGTACAGTAAACCCGCGTATTGTGTATGCCTAATTCCAGGATACGGAAGTCCCGTAAACTGTTTCTCCCTACACCCAGGATACCTAACTCCGCTAAGCTGTGTCTCTCTACATTCAGGGTGCAGAACTCCTGTAAGCTGCATCTCCTACACACAGGATACAGAAAACCCGCATATTGTGAATGCCTAATTCCAGGCTACAGAACTCTGTAAACAACGTCTCTCTACTCCCAGGATGCAGAACTCCGCTAAACCGCATCTCTCTACATCCAGGTTACAGAACTCCCTTAAGCTGCGTCTGCTACACTCAGGCTACAGGCATCCCAGCTACGGCATATGCCTACTCCCAGGCAACGGAACTCTTTTAAACTGAATCTCTCTCCATATACCCAGGACACAGAACTCCTGGAACACGTGTCTCTCTACGTCCGGTTCACAGAGCTCCCATAAGCTGCCTATCCTACATTCAGGGTACAGTGAACCCGCAATAGCGAATGCCTAATTCCAGCTACAGAACACAAGTAAGCAGCTCCTCTCTACACCCAGGAGAGAGAACGCCTGTAAACTGCGTCTCTCTACATCCAGGCAAAAGAGCTCCCGTAAGCCCCCCTCTCCTTCACTCAGGATACAGAAATCCCATACACAGCGTATGCCTATTGCCAAGCTGCAGCACTCTTGGAAAGTGCTTCTCCCTGCACAAGAGACAGAACTCCGGTAAACTGCATCTCTCTACACCCAGGTTCCTGAACTCCCATAAGCTGCGTCTGCTACACTCAGGCTACGGGAATCCCATATACAGCGTATGCCTACTCCAAGGCTGCCGAACTCTTGTAAACTGCTTCTCTCTACACAAGGATACAGACCTCCGGTAAAATGCTTCTCACTACGTTCAGGTGGCAGAACTACCGTAAGCTGCATCTGCTGCACTCAGGATACAGAAAACCCGCATATGGCGAAAGCCTACTCCCAGGCTTCAGAACTCCCGTAAACAACTTCTCTCTACGCCCAGGATGCACAACTCCAGTAAACTGCATCTCTGTATGTCTAGGTTACAGAACTCCCGTAAGCTGCGTCTGATTCACTCAGGCCATAGGAATCCCGTATACAGCGTATGCCTACTCCCAGGCCGCAGAACTCCGGGAAACAGCTTCTCTGTACATTCAACCTACAGAACTCCTGGACACTGCATCTCTCGACACTTAGGTTACAGACCTCACAGAAGTTGCAACTCCTACACTCAGGATACAGACAATGCACATATAGCGAGTGGCTAATTACAGTCTACAGAACTCCAAGAAACAGCTAGCTCCTCTCTACACAAAGGATAGAGAACTCCTGGGAATCGCGCCGCTCTACATCCATTTTACAGAAATCCCGAAAGTTGCATCTGCTACACACACTCAGCATACAAAAAACCCGCATATAGCGAATACCTACTTCTAAGCTACAGAACTCCAGGAAAGAGCTCCTCTCTACACCAAGGACAGAGAACTCCTGGAAACTGCGTCGATCTGCATCCAGGTAACAGAGCTCCCGTAAGCTGCGTCTCCTACACTCAGGCTTCAGAAATCCCATGCACTGCGTATGCCTATTGCCAGGCTACAGACCTCTTGGAAACCACTGCTCTCAGCACTCAGATACAGAACTCCGGTAAACTGCGTCTCTCTACATGCAGGTTACAGAATTCCCCGTAAGCATCGTGTGCTCCACTCAGGCTGCAGGACTCCTGGAAACTGTGTCTCTCGATATCCGTGGTACAGAACACCCGTAAGCTGGCTATCCTACACTCAGGGTACAGTAAACCCGCGTATTGTGTATGCCTAATTCCAGGATACAGAAGTCCCGTAAACTGCTTCTCCCAACACTCAGGATACCTAACTCCGCTAAGCTGTGTCTCTCTAAATTCAGGGGGCAGAACTCCTGTAAGCTGCATCTCCTACACACAGGATACAGAAAACCCGCATATTGTGAATGCCTAATTCCAGGCTACAGAACTCCCGTAAACAACGTCTCTCTACTCCCAGGATGCAGAACTCCGGTAAACTGCGTCTCTCTACATGCAGGTTACAGAATTCCCCGTAAGCATCGTGTGCTCCACTCAGGCTGCAGGACTCCTGGAAACTGTGTCTCTCGATATCCGTGGTACAGAACACCCGTAAGCTGGCTATCCTACATTCAGGTACAGTAAACCCGCGTATTGTGTATGCCTAATTCCAGAATACGGAAGTCCCGTAAACTGCTTCTCCCTACACCCAGGATACCTAACTCCGCTAAGCTGTGTCTCTCTACATTCAGGGGGCAGAACTCCTATAAGCTGCATCTCCTACACACAGGATACAGAAAACCCGCATATTGTGAATGCCTAATTCCAGGCTACAGAACTCTGTAAACAACGTCTCTCTACTCCCAGGATGCAGAACTCCGCTAAACCGCGTCTCTCTACATCCAGGTTACAGAACTCCCTTAAGCTGCGTCTGCTACACTCAGGCTACAGGCATCCCAGCTACGGCATATGCCTACTCCCAGGCAACGGAACTCTTTTAAACTGAATCTCTCTCCATATACCCAGGACACAGAACTCCTGGAACACGTGTCTCTCTACGTCCGGTTCACAGAGCTCCCGTAAGCTGCCTATCCTACATTCAGGGTACAGTGAACCCGCAATAGCGAATGCCTAATTCCAGGCTACAGAACACAAGTAAACAGCTCCTCTCTACACCCAGGAGAGAGAACGCCTGTAAACTGCGTCTCTCTACATCCAGGTAAAAGAGCTCCCGTAAGCCCCCCTCTCCTTCACTCAGGATACAGAAATCCCATACACAGCGTATGCCTATTGCCAAGCTGCAGCACTCTTGGAAAGTGCTTCTCCCTGCACAAGAGACAGAACTCCGGTAAACTGCATCTCTCTACACCCAGGTTCCTGAACTCCCATAAGCTGCGTCTGCTACACTCAGGCTACGGGAATCCCATATACAGCGTATGCCTACTCCAAGGCTGCCGAACTCTTGTAAACTGCTTCTCTCTACACAAGGATACAGACCTCCGGTAAAATGCTTCTCACTACGTTCAGGTGGCAGAACTACCGTAAGCTGCATCTGCTGCACTCAGGATACAGAAAACCCGCATATGGCGAAAGCCTACTCCCAGGCTTCAGAACTCCCGTAAACAACTTCTCTCTACGCCCAGGATGCACAACTCCAGTAAACTGCATCTCTGTATGTCTAGGTTACAGAACTCCCGTAAGCTGCGTCTGATACACTCAGGCCATAGGAATCCCGTATACAGCGTATGCCTACTCCCAGGCCGCAGAACCCCGGGAAACAGCTTCTCTGTACATTCAACCTACAGAACTCCTGGACACTGCATCTCTCGACACTTAGGTTACAGACCTCACAGAAGTTGCAACTCCTACACTCAGGATACAGACAATGCACATATAGCGAGTGGCTAATTACAGTCTACAGAACTCCAAGAAACAGCTAGCTCCTCTCTACACAAAGGATAGAGAACTCCTGGGAATCACGCCGCTCTAC
Organism: Lepus europaeus; assembly: GCF_033115175.1. Taxonomy (NCBI): domain Eukaryota; kingdom Metazoa; phylum Chordata; class Mammalia; order Lagomorpha; family Leporidae; genus Lepus; species Lepus europaeus. Next base: position 270,654 of record NW_026909044.1, read on the forward strand.
ATCCATTTTACAGAAATCCCGAAAGTTGCATCTGCTACACACACTCAGCATACAAAAAACCCGCATATAGCGAATACCTACTTCTAAGCTACAGAACTCCAGGAAAGAGCTCCTCTCTACACCAAGGACAGAGAACTCCTGGAAACTGCGTCGATCTGCATCCAGGTAACAGAGCTCCCGTAAGCTGCGTCTCCTACACTCAGGCTTCAGAAATCCCATGCACTGCGTATGCCTATTGCTAGGCTACAGACCTCTTGGAAACCACTGCTCTCAGCACTCAGATACAGAACTCCGGTAAACTGTGTCTCTCTACATGCAGGTTACAGAATTCCCCGTAAGCATCGTGTGCTCCACTCAGGCTGCAGGACTCCTGGAAACTGTGTCTCTCGATATCCGTGGTACAGAACACCCGTAAGCTGGCTATCCTACACTCAGGGTACAGTAAACCCGCGTATTTTCTATGCCTAATTCCAGGATACAGAAGTCCCGTAAACTGCTTCTCCCAACACTCAGGATACCTAACTCCGCTAGGCTGTGTCTCTCTACATTCAGGGGGCAGAACTCCTGTAAGCTGCATCTCCTACACACAGGATACAGAAAACCCGCATATTGTGAATGCCTAATTCCAGGCTACAGAACTCCCGTAAACAACGTCTCTCTACTCCCAGGATGCAGAACTCCGGTAAACTGCGTCTCTCTACATGCAGGTTACAGAATTCCCCGTAAGCATCGTGTGCTCCACTCAGGCTGCAGGACTCCTAGAAACTGTGTCTCTCGATATCCGTGGTACAGAACACCCGTAAGCTGGCTATCCTACATTCAGGGTACAGTAAACCCGCGTATTGTGTATGCCTAATTCCAGGATACGGAAGTCCCGTAAACTGCTTCTCCCTACACCCAGGATACCTAACTCCGCTAAGCTGTGTCTCTCTACATTCAGGGGGCAGAACTCCTATAAGCTGCATCTCCTACACACAGGATACAGAAAACCCGCATATTGTGAATGCCTAATTCCAGGCTACAGAACTCTGTAAACAACGTCTCTCTACTCCCAGGATGCAGAACTCCGCTAAACCGCGTCTCTCTACATCCAGGTTACAGAACTCCCTTAAGCTGCGTCTGCTACACTCAGGCTACAGGCATCCCAGCTACGGCATATGCCTACTCCCAGGCAACGGAACTCTTTTAAACTGATTCTCTCTCCATACACCCAGGACACAGAACTCCTGGAACACGTGTCTCTCTACGTCCGGTTCACAGAGCTCCCGTAAGCTGCCTATCCTACATTCAGGGTACAGTGAACCCGCAATAGCGAATGCCTAATTCCAGGCTACAGAACACAAGTAAACAGCTCCTCTCTACACCCAGGAGAGAGAACGCCTGTAAACTGCGTCTCTCTACATCCAGGTAAAAGAGCTCCCGTAAGCCCCCCTCTCCTTCACTCAGGATACAGAAATCCCATACACAGCGTATGCCTATTGCCAAGCTGCAGCACTCTTGGAAAGTGCTTCTCCCTGCACAAGAGACAGAACTCCGGTAAACTGCATCTCTCTACACCCAGGTTCCTGAACTCCCATAAGCTGCGTCTGCTACACTCAGGCTACGGGAATCCCATATACAGCGTATGCCTACTCCAAGGCTGTCAAACTCTTGTAAACTGCTTCTCTCTACACAAGGATACAGACCTCTGGTAAAATGCTTCTCACTACGTTCAGGTGGCAGAACTACCGTAAGCTGCATCTGCTGCACTCAGGATACAGAAAACCCGCATATGGCGAAAGCCTACTCCCAGGCTTCAGAACTCCCGTAAACAACTTCTCTCTACGCCCAGGATGCACAACTCCAGTAAACTGCATCTCTGTACGTCTAGGTTACAGAACTCCCGTAAGCTGCGTCTGATACACTCAGGCCATAGGAATCCCGTATACAGCGTATGCCTACTCCCAGGCCGCAGAACCCCGGGAAACAGCTTCTCTGTACATTCAACCTACAGAACTCCTGGACACTGCATCTCTCGACACTTAGGTTACAGACCTCACAGAAGTTGCAACTCCTACACTCAGGATACAGACAACGCACATATAGCGAGTGGCTAATTACAGTCTACAGAACTCCAGGAAACAGCTAGCTCCTCTCTACACAAAGGATAGAGAACTCCTGGAAACCGCGCCGCTCTACATCCATTTTACAGAAATCCCGAAAGTTGCGTCTGCTACACACACTCAGCATACAAAAAACCCGCATATAGCGAATACCTACTTCTAAGCTACAGAACTCCAGGAAAGAGCTCCTCTCTACACCAAGGACAGAGAACTCCTGAAAACTGCGTCGATCTACATCCAGGTAACAGAGCTCCCGTAAGCTGTGTCTCCTACACTCAGGCTTCAGAAATCCCATGCACTGCGTATGCCTATTGCCAGGCTACAGACCTCTTGGAAACCACTGCTCTCAGCACTCAGATACAGAACTCCAGTAAACTGCGTCTCTCTACATGCAGGTTACAGAATTCCCCGTAAGCATCGTGTGCTCCACTCAGGCTGCAGGACTCCTGGAAACTGTGTCTCTCGATATCCGTGGTACAGAACACCCGTAAGCTGGCTATCCTACATTCAGGGTACAGTAAACCCGCGTATTGTGTATGCCTAATTCCAGGATACGGAAGTCCCGTAAACTGTTTCTCCCTACACCCAGGATACCTAACTCCGCTAAGCTGTGTCTCTCTACATTCAGGGTGCAGAACTCCTGTAAGCTGCATCTCCTACACACAGGATACAGAAAACCCGCATATTGTGAATGCCTAATTCCAGGCTACAGAACTCTGTAAACAACGTCTCTCTACTCCCAGGATGCAGAACTCCGCTAAACCGCATCTCTCTACATCCAGGTTACAGAACTCCCTTAAGCTGCGTCTGCTACACTCAGGCTACAGGCATCCCAGCTACGGCATATGCCTACTCCCAGGCAACGGAACTCTTTTAAACTGAATCTCTCTCCATATACCCAGGACACAGAACTCCTGGAACACGTGTCTCTCTACGTCCGGTTCACAGAGCTCCCATAAGCTGCCTATCCTACATTCAGGGTACAGTGAACCCGCAATAGCGAATGCCTAATTCCAGCTACAGAACACAAGTAAGCAGCTCCTCTCTACACCCAGGAGAGAGAACGCCTGTAAACTGCGTCTCTCTACATCCAGGCAAAAGAGCTCCCGTAAGCCCCCCTCTCCTTCACTCAGGATACAGAAATCCCATACACAGCGTATGCCTATTGCCAAGCTGCAGCACTCTTGGAAAGTGCTTCTCCCTGCACAAGAGACAGAACTCCGGTAAACTGCATCTCTCTACACCCAGGTTCCTGAACTCCCATAAGCTGCGTCTGCTACACTCAGGCTACGGGAATCCCATATACAGCGTATGCCTACTCCAAGGCTGCCGAACTCTTGTAAACTGCTTCTCTCTACACAAGGATACAGACCTCCGGTAAAATGCTTCTCACTACGTTCAGGTGGCAGAACTACCGTAAGCTGCATCTGCTGCACTCAGGATACAGAAAACCCGCATATGGCGAAAGCCTACTCCCAGGCTTCAGAACTCCCGTAAACAACTTCTCTCTACGCCCAGGATGCACAACTCCAGTAAACTGCATCTCTGTATGTCTAGGTTACAGAACTCCCGTAAGCTGCGTCTGATTCACTCAGGCCATAGGAATCCCGTATACAGCGTATGCCTACTCCCAGGCCGCAGAACTCTGGGAAACAGCTTCTCTGTACATTCAACCTACAGAACTCCTGGACACTGCATCTCTCGACACTTAGGTTACAGACCTCACAGAAGTTGCAACTCCTACACTCAGGATACAGACAACGCACATATAGCGAGTGGCTAATTACAGTCTACAGAACTCCAGGAAACAGCTAGCTCCTCTCTACACAAAGGATAGAGAACTCCTGGAAATCGCGCCGCTCTACATCCATTTTACAGAAATCCCGAAAGTTGCATCTGCTACACACACTCAGCATACAAAAAACCCGCATATAGCGAATACCTACTTCTAAGCTACAGAACTCCAGGAAAGAGCTCCTCTCTACACCAAGGACAGAGAACTCCTGGAAACTGCGTCGATCTGCATCCAGGTAACAGAGCTCCCGTAAGCTGCGTCTCCTACACTCAGGCTTCAGAAATCCCATGCACTGCGTATGCCTATTGCCAGGCTACAGACCTCTTGGAAACCACTGCTCTCAGCACTCAGATACAGAACTCCGGTAAACTGCGTCTCTCTACATGCAGGTTACAGAATTCCCCGTAAGCATCGTGTGCTCCACTCAGGCTGCAGGACTCCTGGAAACTGTGTCTCTCGATATCCGTGGTACAGAACACCCGTAAGCTGGCTATCCTACACTCAGGGTACAGTAAACCCGCGTATTGTGTATGCCTAATTCCAGGATACAGAAGTCCCGTAAACTGCTTCTCCCAACACTCAGGATACCTAACTCCGCTAAGCTGTGTCTCTCTAAATTCAGGGGGCAGAACTCCTGTAAGCTGCATCTCCTACACACAGGATACAGAAAACCCGCACATTGTGAATGCCTAATTCCAGGCTACAGAACTCCCGTAAACAACGTCTCTCTACTCCCAGGATGCAGAACTCCGGTAAACTGCGTCTCTCTACATGCAGGTTACAGAATTCCCCGTAAGCATCGTGTGCTCCACTCAGGCTGCAGGACTCCTGGAAACTGTGTCTCTCGATATCCGTGGTACAGAACACCCGTAAGCTGGCTATCCTACATTCAGGTACAGTAAACCCGCGTATTGTGTATGCCTAATTCCAGAATACGGAAGTCCCGTAAACTGCTTCTCCCTACACCCAGGATACCTAACTCCGCTAAGCTGTGTCTCTCTACATTCAGGGGGCAGAACTCCTATAAGCTGCATCTCCTACACACAGGATACAGAAAACCCGCATATTGTGAATGCCTAATTCCAGGCTACAGAACTCTGTAAACAACGTCTCTCTACTCCCAGGATGCAGAACTCCGCTAAACCGCGTCTCTCTACATCCAGGTTACAGAACTCCCTTAAGCTGCGTCTGCTACACTCAGGCTACAGGCATCCCAGCTACGGCATATGCTTACTCCCAGGCAACGGAACTCTTTTAAACTGATTCTCTCTCCATACACCCAGGACACAGAACTCCTGGAACACGTGTCTCTCTACGTCCGGTTCACAGAGCTCCCGTAAGCTGCCTATCCTACATTCAGGGTACAGTGAACCCGCAATAGCGAATGCCTAATTCCAGGCTACAGAACACAAGTAAACAGCTCCTCTCTACACCCAGGAGAGAGAACGCCTGTAAACTGCGTCTCTCTACATCCAGGTAAAAGAGCTCCCGTAAGCCCCCCTCTCCTTCACTCAGGATACAGAAATCCCATACACAGCGTATGCCTATTGCCAAGCTGCAGCACTCTTGGAAAGTGCTTCTCCCTGCACAAGAGACAGAACTCCGGTAAACTGCATCTCTCTACACCCAGGTTCCTGAACTCCCATAAGCTGCGTCTGCTACACTCAGGCTACGGGAATCCCATATACAGCGTATGCCTACTCCAAGGCTGCCGAACTCTTGTAAACTGCTTCTCTCTACACAAGGATACAGACCTCCGGTAAAATGCTTCTCACTACGTTCAGGTGGCAGAACTACCGTAAGCTGCATCTGCTGCACTCAGGATACAGAAAACCCGCATATGGCGAAAGCCTACTCCCAGGCTTCAGAACTCCCGTAAACAACTTCTCTCTACGCCCAGGATGCACAACTCCAGTAAACTGCATCTCTGTATGTCTAGGTTACAGAACTCCCGTAAGCTGCGCCTGATACACTCAGGCCATAGGAATCCCGTATACAGCGTATGCCTACTCCCACGCCGCAGAACCCCGGGAAACAGCTTCTCTGTACATTCAACCTACAGAACTCCTGGACACTGCATCTCTCGACACTTAGGTTACAGACCTCACAGAAGTTGCAACTCCTACACTCAGGATACAGACAACGCACATATAGCGAGTGGCTAATTACAGTCTACAGAACTCCAGGAAACAGCTAGCTCCTCTCTACACAAAGGATAGAGAACTCCTGGGAATCGCGCCGCTCTACATCCATTTTACAGAAATCCCGAAAGTTGCATCTGCTACACACACTCAGCATACAAAAAACCCGCATATAGCGAATACCTACTTCTAAGCTACAGAACTCCAGGAAAGAGCTCCTCTCTACACCAAGGACAGAGAACTCCTGGAAACTGCGTCGATCTGCATCCAGGTAACAGAGCTCCCGTAAGCTGCGTCTCCTACACTCAGGCTTCAGAAATCCCATGCACTGCGTATGCCTATTGCCAGGCTACAGACCTCTTGGAAACCACTGCTCTCAGCACTCAGATACAGAACTCCGGTAAACTGCGTCTCTCTACATGCAGGTTACAGAATTCCCCGTAAGCATCGTGTGCTCCACTCAGGCTGCAGGACTCCTGGAAACTGTGTCTCTCGATATCCGTGGTACAGAACACCCGTAAGCTGGCTATCCTACACTCAGGGTACAGTAAACCCGCGTATTGTGTATGCCTAATTCCAGGATACAGAAGTCCCGTAAACTGCTTCTCCCAACACTCAGGATACCTAACTCCGCTAAGCTGTGTCTCTCTAAATTCAGGGGGCAGAACTCCTGTAAGCTGCATCTCCTACACACAGGATACAGAAAACCCGCACATTGTGAATGCCTAATTCCAGGCTACAGAACTCCCGTAAACAACGTCTCTCTACTCCCAGGATGCAGAACTCCGGTAAACTGCGTCTCTCTACATGCAGGTTACAGAATTCCCCGTAAGCATCGTGTGCTCCACTCAGGCTGCAGGACTCCTGGAAACTGTGTCTCTCGATATCCGTGGTACAGAACACCCGTAAGCTGGCTATCCTACATTCAGGTACAGTAAACCCGCGTATTGTGTATGCCTAATTCCAGAATACGGAAGTCCCGTAAACTGCTTCTCCCTACACCCAGGATACCTAACTCCGCTAAGCTGTGTCTCTCTACATTCAGGGGGCAGAACTCCTATAAGCTGCATCTCCTACACACAGGATACAGAAAACCCGCATATTGTGAATGCCTAATTCCAGGCTACAGAACTCTGTAAACAACGTCTCTCTACTCCCAGGATGCAGAACTCCGCTAAACCGCGTCTCTCTACATCCAGGTTACAGAACTCCCTTAAGCTGCGTCTGCTACACTCAGGCTACAGGCATCCCAGCTACGGCATATGCTTACTCCCAGGCAACGGAACTCTTTTAAACTGATTCTCTCTCCATACACCCAGGACACAGAACTCCTGGAACACGTGTCTCTCTACGTCCGGTTCACAGAGCTCCCGTAAGCTGCCTATCCTACATTCAGGGTACAGTGAACCCGCAATAGCGAATGCCTAATTCCAGGCTACAGAACACAAGTAAACAGCTCCTCTCTACACCCAGGAGAGAGAACGCCTGTAAACTGCGTCTCTCTACATCCAGGTAAAAGAGCTCCCGTAAGCCCCCCTCTCCTTCACTCAGGATACAGAAATCCCATACACAGCGTATGCCTATTGCCAAGCTGCAGCACTCTTGGAAAGTGCTTCTCCCTGCACAAGAGACAGAACTCCGGTAAACTGCATCTCTCTACACCCAGGTTCCTGAACTCCCATAAGCTGCGTCTGCTACACTCAGGCTACGGGAATCCCATATACAGCGTATGCCTACTCCAAGGCTGCCGAACTCTTGTAAACTGCTTCTCTCTACACAAGGATACAGACCTCCGGTAAAATGCTTCTCACTACGTTCAGGTGGCAGAACTACCGTAAGCTGCATCTGCTGCACTCAGGATACAGAAAACCCGCATATGGCGAAAGCCTACTCCCAGGCTTCAGAACTCCCGTAAACAACTTCTCTCTACGCCCAGGATGCACAACTCCAGTAAACTGCATCTCTGTATGTCTAGGTTACAGAACTCCCGTAAGCTGCGCCTGATACACTCAGGCCATAGGAATCCCGTATACAGCGTATGCCTACTCCCACGCCGCAGAACCCCGGGAAACAGCTTCTCTGTACATTCAACCTACAGAACTCCTGGACACTGCATCTCTCGACACTTAGGTTACAGACCTCACAGAAGTTGCAACTCCTACACTCAGGATACAGACAATGCACATATAGCGAGTGGCTAATTACAGTCTACAGAACTCCAAGAAACAGCTAGCTCCTCTCTACACAAAGGATAGAGAACTCCTGGGAATCGCGCCGCTCTACATCCATTTTACAGAAATCCCGAAAGTTGCATCTGCTACACACACTCAGCATACAAAAAACCCGCATATAGCGAATACCTACTTCTAAGCTACAGAACTCCAGGAAAGAGCTCCTCTCTACACCAAGGACAGAGAACTCCTGGAAACTGCGTCGATCTGCATCCAGGTAACAGAGCTCCCGTAAGCTGCGTCTCCTACACTCAGGCTTCAGAAATCCCATGCACTGCGTATGCCTATTGCCAGGCTACAGACCTCTTGGAAACCACTGCTCTCAGCACTCAGATACAGAACTCCGGTAAACTGCGTCTCTCTACATGCAGGTTACAGAATTCCCCGTAAGCATCGTGTGCTCCACTCAGGCTGCAGGACTCCTGGAAACTGTGTCTCTCGATATCCGTGGTACAGAACACCCGTAAGCTGGCTATCCTACACTCAGGGTACAGTAAACCCGCGTATTTTCTATGCCTAATTCCAGGATACAGAAGTCCCGTAAACTGCTTCTCCCAACACTCAGGATACCTAACTCCGCTAGGCTGTGTCTCTCTACATTCAGGGGGCAGAACTCCTGTAAGCTGCATCTCCTACACACAGGATACAGAAAACCCGCATATTGTGAATGCCTAATTCCAGGCTACAGAACTCCCGTAAACAACGTCTCTCTACTCCCAGGATGCAGAACTCCGGTAAACTGCGTCTCTCTACATGCAGGTTACAGAATTCCCCGTAAGCATCGTGTGCTCCACTCAGGCTGCAGGACTCCTGGAAACTGTGTCTCTCGATATCCGTGGTACAGAACACCCGTAAGCTGGCTATCCTACATTCAGGGTACAGTAAACCCGCGTATTGTGTATGCCTAATTCCAGGATACGGAAGTCCCGTAAACTGCTTCTCCCTACACCCAGGATACCTAACTCCGCTAAGCTGTGTCTCTCTACATTCAGGGGGCAGAACTCCTATAAGCTGCATCTCCTACACACAGGATACAGAAAACCCGCATATTGTGAATGCCTAATTCCAGGCTACAGAACTCTGTAAACAACGTCTCTCTACTCCCAGGATGCAGAACTCCGCTAAACCGCGTCTCTCTACATCCAGGTTACAGAACTCCCTTAAGCTGCGTCTGCTACACTCAGGCTACAGGCATCCCAGCTACGGCATATGCCTACTCCCAGGCAACGGAACTCTTTTAAACTGATTCTCTCTCCATACACCCAGGACACAGAACTCCTGGAACACGTGTCTCTCTACGTCCGGTTCACAGAGCTCCCGTAAGCTGCCTATCCTACATTCAGGGTACAGTGAACCCGCAATAGCGAATGCCTAATTCCAGGCTACAGAACTCCCGTAAACAACGTCTCTCTACTCCCAGGATGCAGAACTCCGGTAAACTGCGTCTCTCTACATGCAGGTTACAGAATTCCCCGTAAGCATCGTGTGCTCCACTCAGGCTGCAGGACTCCTGGAAACTGTGTCTCTCGATATCCGTGGTACAGAACACCCGTAAGCTGGCTATCCTACACTCAGGGTACAGTAAACCCGCGTATTGTGTATGCCTAATTCCAGGATACGGAAGTCCCGTAAACTGCTTCTCCCTACACCCAGGATACCTAACTCCGCTAAGCTGTGTCTCTCTACATTCAGGGGGCAGAACTCCTGTAAGCTGCATCTCCTACACACAGGATACAGAAAACCCGCACATTGTGAATGCCTAATTCCAGGCTACAGAACTCTGTAAACAACGTCTCTCTACTCCCAGGATGCAGAACTCCGCTAAACCGCGTCTCTCTACATCCAGGTTACAGAACTCCCTTAAGCTGCGTCTGCTACCCTCAGGCTACAGGCATCCCAGCTACGGCATATGCCTACTCCCAGGCAACGGAACTCTTTTAAACTGAATCTCTCTCCATATACCCAGGACACAGAACTCCTGGAACACGTGTCTCTCTACGTCCGGTTCACAGAGCTCCCATAAGCTGCCTATCCTACATTCAGGGTACAGTGAACCCGCAATAGCGAATGCCTAATTCCAGCTACAGAACACAAGTAAACAGCTCCTCTCTACACCCAGGAGAAAGAACGCCTGTAAACTGCGTCTCTCTACATCCAGGTAAAAGAGCTCCCGTAAGCCCCCCTCTCCTTCACTCAGGATACAGAAATCCCATACACAGCGTATGCCTATTGCCAAGCTGCAGCACTCTTGGAAAGTGCTTCTCCCTGCACAAGAGACAGAACTCCGGTAAACTGCATCTCTCTACACCCAGGTTCCTGAACTCCCATAAGCTGCGTCTGCTACACTCAGGCTACGGGAATCCCATATACAGCGTATGCCTACTCCAAGGCTGCCGAACTCTTGTAAACTGCTTCTCTCTACACAAGGATACAGACCTCCGGTAAAATGCTTCTCACTACGTTCAGGTGGCAGAACTACCGTAAGCTGCATCTGCTGCACTCAGGATACAGAAAACCCGCATATGGCGAAAGCCTACTCCCAGGCTTCAGAACTCCCGTAAACAACTTCTCTCTACGCCCAGGATGCACAACTCCAGTAAACTGCATCTCTGTACGTCTAGGTTACAGAACTCCCGTAAGCTGCGCCTGATACACTCAGGCCATAGGAATCCCGTATACAGCGTATGCCTACTCCCAGGCCGCAGAACCCCGGGAAACAGCTTCTCTGTACATTCAACCTACAGAACTCCTGGACACTGCATCTCTCGACACTTAGGTTACAGACCTCACAGAAGTTGCAACTCCTACACTCAGGATACAGACAACGCACATATAGCGAGTGGCTAATTACAGTCTACAGAACTCCAGGAAACAGCTAGCTCCTCTCTACACAAAGGATAGAGAACTCCTGGAAACCGCGCCGCTCTACATCCATTTTACAGAAATCCCGAAAGTTGCGTCTGCTACACACACTCAGCATACAAAAAACCCGCATATAGCGAATACCTACTTCTAAGCTACAGAACTCCAGGAAAGAGCTCCTCTCTACACCAAGGACAGAGAACTCCTGAAAACTGCGTCGATCTACATCCAGGTAACAGAGCTCCCGTAAGCTGTGTCTCCTACACTCAGGCTTCAGAAATCCCATGCACTGCGTATGCCTATTGCCAGGCTACAGACCTCTTGGAAACCACTGCTCTCAGCACTCAGATACAGAACTCCAGTAAACTGCGTCTCTCTACATGCAGGTTACAGAATTCCCCGTAAGCATCGTGTGCTCCACTCAGGCTGCAGGACTCCTGGAAACTGTGTCTCTCGATATCCGTGGTACAGAACACCCGTAAGCTGGCTATCCTACATTCAGGGTACAGTAAACCCGCGTATTGTGTATGCCTAATTCCAGGATACGGAAGTCCCGTAAACTGTTTCTCCCTACACCCAGGATACCTAACTCCGCTAAGCTGTGTCTCTCTACATTCAGGGTGCAGAACTCCTGTAAGCTGCATCTCCTACACACAGGATACAGAAAACCCGCATATTGTGAATGCCTAATTCCAGGCTACAGAACTCTGTAAACAACGTCTCTCTACTCCCAGGATGCAGAACTCCGCTAAACCGCATCTCTCTACATCCAGGTTACAGAACTCCCTTAAGCTGCGTCTGCTACACTCAGGCTACAGGCATCCCAGCTACGGCATATGCCTACTCCCAGGCAACGGAACTCTTTTAAACTGAATCTCTCTCCATATACCCAGGACACAGAACTCCTGGAACACGTGTCTCTCTACGTCCGGTTCACAGAGCTCCCATAAGCTGCCTATCCTACATTCAGGGTACAGTGAACCCGCAATAGCGAATGCCTAATTCCAGCTACAGAACACAAGTAAGCAGCTCCTCTCTACACCCAGGAGAGAGAACGCCTGTAAACTGCGTCTCTCTACATCCAGGCAAAAGAGCTCCCGTAAGCCCCCCTCTCCTTCACTCAGGATACAGAAATCCCATACACAGCGTATGCCTATTGCCAAGCTGCAGCACTCTTGGAAAGTGCTTCTCCCTGCACAAGAGACAGAACTCCGGTAAACTGCATCTCTCTACACCCAGGTTCCTGAACTCCCATAAGCTGCGTCTGCTACACTCAGGCTACGGGAATCCCATATACAGCGTATGCCTACTCCAAGGCTGCCGAACTCTTGTAAACTGCTTCTCTCTACACAAGGATACAGACCTCCGGTAAAATGCTTCTCACTACGTTCAGGTGGCAGAACTACCGTAAGCTGCATCTGCTGCACTCAGGATACAGAAAACCCGCATATGGCGAAAGCCTACTCCCAGGCTTCAGAACTCCCGTAAACAACTTCTCTCTACGCCCAGGATGCACAACTCCAGTAAACTGCATCTCTGTATGTCTAGGTTACAGAACTCCCGTAAGCTGCGTCTGATTCACTCAGGCCATAGGAATCCCGTATACAGCGTATGCCTACTCCCAGGCCGCAGAACTCCGGGAAACAGCTTCTCTGTACATTCAACCTACAGAACTCCTGGACACTGCATCTCTCGACACTTAGGTTACAGACCTCACAGAAGTTGCAACTCCTACACTCAGGATACAGACAACGCACATATAGCGAGTGGCTAATTACAGTCTACAGAACTCCAGGAAACAGCTAGCTCCTCTCTACACAAAGGATAGAGAACTCCTGGAAATCGCGCCGCTCTACATCCATTTTACAGAAATCCCGAAAGTTGCATCTGCTACACACACTCAGCATACAAAAAACCCGCATATAGCGAATACCTACTTCTAAGCTACAGAACTCCAGGAAAGAGCTCCTCTCTACACCAAGGACAGAGAACTCCTGGAAACTGCGTCGATCTGCATCCAGGTAACAGAGCTCCCGTAAGCTGCGTCTCCTACACTCAGGCTTCAGAAATCCCATGCACTGCGTATGCCTATTGCCAGGCTACAGACCTCTTGGAAACCACTGCTCTCAGCACTCAGATACAGAACTCCGGTAAACTGCGTCTCTCTACATGCAGGTTACAGAATTCCCCGTAAGCATCGTGTGCTCCACTCAGGCTGCAGGACTCCTGGAAACTGTGTCTCTCGATATCCGTGGTACAGAACACCCGTAAGCTGGCTATCCTACACTCAGGGTACAGTAAACCCGCGTATTGTGTATGCCTAATTCCAGGATACAGAAGTCCCGTAAACTGCTTCTCCCAACACTCAGGATACCTAACTCCGCTAAGCTGTGTCTCTCTAAATTCAGGGGGCAGAACTCCTGTAAGCTGCATCTCCTACACACAGGATACAGAAAACCCGCACATTGTGAATGCCTAATTCCAGGCTACAGAACTCCCGTAAACAACGTCTCTCTACTCCCAGGATGCAGAACTCCGGTAAACTGCGTCTCTCTACATGCAGGTTACAGAATTCCCCGTAAGCATCGTGTGCTCCACTCAGGCTGCAGGACTCCTGGAAACTGTGTCTCTCGATATCCGTGGTACAGAACACCCGTAAGCTGGCTATCCTACATTCAGGTACAGTAAACCCGCGTATTGTGTATGCCTAATTCCAGAATACGGAAGTCCCGTAAACTGCTTCTCCCTACACCCAGGATACCTAACTCCGCTAAGCTGTGTCTCTCTACATTCAGGGGGCAGAACTCCTATAAGCTGCATCTCCTACACACAGGATACAGAAAACCCGCATATTGTGAATGCCTAATTCCAGGCTACAGAACTCTGTAAACAACGTCTCTCTACTCCCAGGATGCAGAACTCCGCTAAACCGCGTCTCTCTACATCCAGGTTACAGAACTCCCTTAAGCTGCGTCTGCTACACTCAGGCTACAGGCATCCCAGCTACGGCATATGCTTACTCCCAGGCAACGGAACTCTTTTAAACTGATTCTCTCTCCATACACCCAGGACACAGAACTCCTGGAACACGTGTCTCTCTACGTCCGGTTCACAGAGCTCCCGTAAGCTGCCTATCCTACATTCAGGGTACAGTGAACCCGCAATAGCGAATGCCTAATTCCAGGCTACAGAACACAAGTAAACAGCTCCTCTCTACACCCAGGAGAGAGAACGCCTGTAAACTGCGTCTCTCTACATCCAGGTAAAAGAGCTCCCGTAAGCCCCCCTCTCCTTCACTCAGGATACAGAAATCCCATACACAGCGTATGCCTATTGCCAAGCTGCAGCACTCTTGGAAAGTGCTTCTCCCTGCACAAGAGACAGAACTCCGGTAAACTGCATCTCTCTACACCCAGGTTCCTGAACTCCCATAAGCTGCGTCTGCTACACTCAGGCTACGGGAATCCCATATACAGCGTATGCCTACTCCAAGGCTGCCGAACTCTTGTAAACTGCTTCTCTCTACACAAGGATACAGACCTCCGGTAAAATGCTTCTCACTACGTTCAGGTGGCAGAACTACCGTAAGCTGCATCTGCTGCACTCAGGATACAGAAAACCCGCATATGGCGAAAGCCTACTCCCAGGCTTCAGAACTCCCGTAAACAACTTCTCTCTACGCCCAGGATGCACAACTCCAGTAAACTGCATCTCTGTATGTCTAGGTTACAGAACTCCCGTAAGCTGCGCCTGATACACTCAGGCCATAGGAATCCCGTATACAGCGTATGCCTACTCCCACGCCGCAGAACCCCGGGAAACAGCTTCTCTGTACATTCAACCTACAGAACTCCTGGACACTGCATCTCTCGACACTTAGGTTACAGACCTCACAGAAGTTGCAACTCCTACACTCAGGATACAGACAATGCACATATAGCGAGTGGCTAATTACAGTCTACAGAACTCCAAGAAACAGCTAGCTCCTCTCTACACAAAGGATAGAGAACTCCTGGGAATCGCGCCGCTCTACATCCATTTTACAGAAATCCCGAAAGTTGCATCTGCTACACACACTCAGCATACAAAAAACCCGCATATAGCGAATACCTACTTCTAAGCTACAGAACTCCAGGAAAGAGCTCCTCTCTACACCAAGGACAGAGAACTCCTGGAAACTGCGTCGATCTGCATCCAGGTAACAGAGCTCCCGTAAGCTGCGTCTCCTACACTCAGGCTTCAGAAATCCCATGCACTGCGTATGCCTATTGCCAGGCTACAGACCTCTTGGAAACCACTGCTCTCAGCACTCAGATACAGAACTCCGGTAAACTGCGTCTCTCTACATGCAGGTTACAGAATTTCCCGTAAGCATCGTGTGCTCCACTCAGGCTGCAGGACTCCTGGAAACTGTGTCTCTCGATATCCGTGGTACAGAACACCCGTAAGCTGGCTATCCTACACTCAGGGTACAGTAAACCCGCGTATTTTCTATGCCTAATTCCAGGATACAGAAGTCCCGTAAACTGCTTCTCCCAACACTCAGGATACCTAACTCCGCTAGGCTGTGTCTCTCTACATTCAGGGGGCAGAACTCCTGTAAGCTGCATCTCCTACACACAGGATACAGAAAACCCGCATATTGTGAATGCCTAATTCCAGGCTACAGAACTCCCGTAAACAACGTCTCTCTACTCCCAGGATGCAGAACTCCGGTAAACTGCGTCTCTCTACATGCAGGTTACAGAATTCCCCGTAAGCATCGTGTGCTCCACTCAGGCTGCAGGACTCCTGGAAACTGTGTCTCTCGATATCCGTGGTACAGAACACCCGTAAGCTGGCTATCCTACATTCAGGGTACAGTAAACCCGCGTATTGTGTATGCCTAATTCCAGGATACGGAAGTCCCGTAAACTGCTTCTCCCTACACCCAGGATACCTAACTCCGCTAAGCTGTGTCTCTCTACATTCAGGGGGCAGAACTCCTATAAGCTGCATCTCCTACACACAGGATACAGAAAACCCGCATATTGTGAATGCCTAATTCCAGGCTACAGAACTCTGTAAACAACGTCTCTCTACTCCCAGGATGCAGAACTCCGCTAAACCGCGTCTCTCTACATCCAGGTTACAGAACTCCCTTAAGCTGCGTCTGCTACACTCAGGCTACAGGCATCCCAGCTACGGCATATGCCTACTCCCAGGCAACGGAACTCTTTTAAACTGATTCTCTCTCCAAACACCCAGGACACAGAACTCCTGGAACACGTGTCTCTCTACGTCCGGTTCACAGAGCTCCCGTAAGCTGCCTATCCTACATTCAGGGTACAGTGAACCCGCAATAGCGAATGCCTAATTCCAGGCTACAGAACACAAGTAAACAGCTCCTCTCTACACCCAGGAGAGAGAACGCCTGTAAACTGCGTCTCTCTACATCCAGGTAAAAGAGCTCCCGTAAGCCCCCCTCTCCTTCACTCAGGATACAGAAATCCCATACACAGCGTATGCCTATTGCCAAGCTGCAGCACTCTTGGAAAGTGCTTCTCCCTGCACAAGAGACAGAACTCCGGTAAACTGCATCTCTCTACACCCAGGTTCCTGAACTCCCATAAGCTGCGTCTGCTACACTCAGGCTACGGGAATCCCATATACAGCGTATGCCTACTCCAAGGCTGCCAAACTCTTGTAAACTGCTTCTCTCTACACAAGGATACAGACCTCTGGTAAAATGCTTCTCACTACGTTCAGGTGGCAGAACTACCGTAAGCTGCATCTGCTGCACTCAGGATACAGAAAACCCGCATATGGCGAAAGCCTACTCCCAGGCTTCAGAACTCCCGTAAACAACTTCTCTCTACGCCCAGGATGCACAACTCCAGTAAACTGCATCTCTGTACGTCTAGGTTACAGAACTCCCGTAAGCTGCGCCTGATACACTCAGGCCATAGGAATCCCGTATACAGCGTATGCCTACTCCCAGGCCGCAGAACCCCGGGAAACAGCTTCTCTGTACATTCAACCTACAGAACTCCTGGACACTGCATCTCTCGACACTTAGGTTACAGACCTCACAGAAGTTGCAACTCCTACACTCAGGATACAGACAACGCACATATAGCGAGTGGCTAATTACAGTCTACAGAACTCCAGGAAACAGCTAGCTCCTCTCTACACAAAGGATAGAGAACTCCTGGAAACCGCGCCGCTCTACATCCATTTTACAGAAATCCCGAAAGTTGCATCTGCTACACACACTCAGCATACAAAAAACCCGCATATAGCGAATACCTACTTCTAAGCTACAGAACTCCAGGAAAGAGCTCCTCTCTACACCAAGGACAGAGAACTCCTGAAAACTGCGTCGATCTACATCCAGGTAACAGAGCTCCCGTAAGCTGTGTCTCCTACACTCAGGCTTCAGAAATCCCATGCACTGCGTATGCCTATTGCCAGGCTACAGACCTCTTGGAAACCACTGCTCTCAGCACTCAGATACAGAACTCCAGTAAACTGCGTCTCTCTACATGCAGGTTACAGAATTCCCCGTAAGCATCGTGTGCTCCACTCAGGCTGCAGGACTCCTGGAAACTGTGTCTCTCGATATCCGTGGTACAGAACACCCGTAAGCTGGCTATCCTACATTCAGGGTACAGTAAACCCGCGTATTGTGTATGCCTAATTCCAGGATACGGAAGTCCCGTAAACTGTTTCTCCCTACACCCAGGATACCTAACTCCGCTAAGCTGTGTCTCTCTACATTCAGGGTGCAGAACTCCTGTAAGCTGCATCTCCTACACACAGGATACAGAAAACCCGCATATTGTGAATGCCTAATTCCAGGCTACAGAACTCTGTAAACAACGTCTCTCTACTCCCAGGATGCAGAACTCCGCTAAACCGCATCTCTCTACATCCAGGTTACAGAACTCCCTTAAGCTGCGTCTGCTACACTCAGGCTACAGGCATCCCAGCTACGGCATATGCCTACTCCCAGGCAACGGAACTCTTTTAAACTGAATCTCTCTCCATATACCCAGGACACAGAACTCCTGGAACACGTGTCTCTCTACGTCCGGTTCACAGAGCTCCCATAAGCTGCCTATCCTACATTCAGGGTACAGTGAACCCGCAATAGCGAATGCCTAATTCCAGCTACAGAACACAAGTAAGCAGCTCCTCTCTACACCCAGGAGAGAGAACGCCTGTAAACTGCGTCTCTCTACATCCAGGCAAAAGAGCTCCCGTAAGCCCCCCTCTCCTTCACTCAGGATACAGAAATCCCATACACAGCGTATGCCTATTGCCAAGCTGCAGCACTCTTGGAAAGTGCTTCTCCCTGCACAAGAGACAGAACTCCGGTAAACTGCATCTCTCTACACCCAGGTTCCTGAACTCCCATAAGCTGCGTCTGCTACACTCAGGCTACGGGAATCCCATATACAGCGTATGCCTACTCCAAGGCTGCCGAACTCTTGTAAACTGCTTCTCTCTACACAAGGATACAGACCTCCGGTAAAATGCTTCTCACTACGTTCAGGTGGCAGAACTACCGTAAGCTGCATCTGCTGCACTCAGGATACAGAAAACCCGCATATGGCGAAAGCCTACTCCCAGGCTTCAGAACTCCCGTAAACAACTTCTCTCTACGCCCAGGATGCACAACTCCAGTAAACTGCATCTCTGTATGTCTAGGTTACAGAACTCCCGTAAGCTGCGTCTGATTCACTCAGGCCATAGGAATCCCGTATACAGCGTATGCCTACTCCCAGGCCGCAGAACTCTGGGAAACAGCTTCTCTGTACATTCAACCTACAGAACTCCTGGACACTGCATCTCTCGACACTTAGGTTACAGACCTCACAGAAGTTGCAACTCCTACACTCAGGATACAGACAACGCACATATAGCGAGTGGCTAATTACAGTCTACAGAACTCCAGGAAACAGCTAGCTCCTCTCTACACAAAGGATAGAGAACTCCTGGAAATCGCGCCGCTCTACATCCATTTTACAGAAATCCCGAAAGTTGCATCTGCTACACACACTCAGCATACAAAAAACCCGCATATAGCGAATACCTACTTCTAAGCTACAGAACTCCAGGAAAGAGCTCCTCTCTACACCAAGGACAGAGAACTCCTGGAAACTGCGTCGATCTGCATCCAGGTAACAGAGCTCCCGTAAGCTGCGTCTCCTACACTCAGGCTTCAGAAATCCCATGCACTGCGTATGCCTATTGCCAGGCTACAGACCTCTTGGAAACCACTGCTCTCAGCACTCAGATACAGAACTCCGGTAAACTGCGTCTCTCTACATGCAGGTTACAGAATTCCCCGTAAGCATCGTGTGCTCCACTCAGGCTGCAGGACTCCTGGAAACTGTGTCTCTCGATATCCGTGGTACAGAACACCCGTAAGCTGGCTATCCTACACTCAGGGTACAGTAAACCCGCGTATTGTGTATGCCTAATTCCAGGATACAGAAGTCCCGTAAACTGCTTCTCCCAACACTCAGGATACCTAACTCCGCTAAGCTGTGTCTCTCTAAATTCAGGGGGCAGAACTCCTGTAAGCTGCATCTCCTACACACAGGATACAGAAAACCCGCACATTGTGAATGCCTAATTCCAGGCTACAGAACTCCCGTAAACAACGTCTCTCTACTCCCAGGATGCAGAACTCCGGTAAACTGCGTCTCTCTACATGCAGGTTACAGAATTCCCCGTAAGCATCGTGTGCTCCACTCAGGCTGCAGGACTCCTGGAAACTGTGTCTCTCGATATCCGTGGTACAGAACACCCGTAAGCTGGCTATCCTACATTCAGGTACAGTAAACCCGCGTATTGTGTATGCCTAATTCCAGAATACGGAAGTCCCGTAAACTGCTTCTCCCTACACCCAGGATACCTAACTCCGCTAAGCTGTGTCTCTCTACATT
Source organism: Lepus europaeus (assembly GCF_033115175.1). Lineage (NCBI taxonomy): Eukaryota > Metazoa > Chordata > Mammalia > Lagomorpha > Leporidae > Lepus > Lepus europaeus. The sequence continues at coordinate 290,721 of NW_026909044.1, forward strand.
CAGGGGGCAGAACTCCTATAAGCTGCATCTCCTACACACAGGATACAGAAAACCCGCATATTGTGAATGCCTAATTCCAGGCTACAGAACTCTGTAAACAACGTCTCTCTACTCCCAGGATGCAGAACTCCGCTAAACCGCGTCTCTCTACATCCAGGTTACAGAACTCCCTTAAGCTGCGTCTGCTACACTCAGGCTACAGGCATCCCAGCTACGGCATATGCTTACTCCCAGGCAACGGAACTCTTTTAAACTGATTCTCTCTCCATACACCCAGGACACAGAACTCCTGGAACACGTGTCTCTCTACGTCCGGTTCACAGAGCTCCCGTAAGCTGCCTATCCTACATTCAGGGTACAGTGAACCCGCAATAGCGAATGCCTAATTCCAGGCTACAGAACACAAGTAAACAGCTCCTCTCTACACCCAGGAGAGAGAACGCCTGTAAACTGCGTCTCTCTACATCCAGGTAAAAGAGCTCCCGTAAGCCCCCCTCTCCTTCACTCAGGATACAGAAATCCCATACACAGCGTATGCCTATTGCCAAGCTGCAGCACTCTTGGAAAGTGCTTCTCCCTGCACAAGAGACAGAACTCCGGTAAACTGCATCTCTCTACACCCAGGTTCCTGAACTCCCATAAGCTGCGTCTGCTACACTCAGGCTACGGGAATCCCATATACAGCGTATGCCTACTCCAAGGCTGCCGAACTCTTGTAAACTGCTTCTCTCTACACAAGGATACAGACCTCCGGTAAAATGCTTCTCACTACGTTCAGGTGGCAGAACTACCGTAAGCTGCATCTGCTGCACTCAGGATACAGAAAACCCGCATATGGCGAAAGCCTACTCCCAGGCTTCAGAACTCCCGTAAACAACTTCTCTCTACGCCCAGGATGCACAACTCCAGTAAACTGCATCTCTGTATGTCTAGGTTACAGAACTCCCGTAAGCTGCGCCTGATACACTCAGGCCATAGGAATCCCGTATACAGCGTATGCCTACTCCCACGCCGCAGAACCCCGGGAAACAGCTTCTCTGTACATTCAACCTACAGAACTCCTGGACACTGCATCTCTCGACACTTAGGTTACAGACCTCACAGAAGTTGCAACTCCTACACTCAGGATACAGACAATGCACATATAGCGAGTGGCTAATTACAGTCTACAGAACTCCAAGAAACAGCTAGCTCCTCTCTACACAAAGGATAGAGAACTCCTGGGAATCGCGCCGCTCTACATCCATTTTACAGAAATCCCGAAAGTTGCATCTGCTACACACACTCAGCATACAAAAAACCCGCATATAGCGAATACCTACTTCTAAGCTACAGAACTCCAGGAAAGAGCTCCTCTCTACACCAAGGACAGAGAACTCCTGGAAACTGCGTCGATCTGCATCCAGGTAACAGAGCTCCCGTAAGCTGCGTCTCCTACACTCAGGCTTCAGAAATCCCATGCACTGCGTATGCCTATTGCCAGGCTACAGACCTCTTGGAAACCACTGCTCTCAGCACTCAGATACAGAACTCCGGTAAACTGCGTCTCTCTACATGCAGGTTACAGAATTCCCCGTAAGCATCGTGTGCTCCACTCAGGCTGCAGGACTCCTGGAAACTGTGTCTCTCGATATCCGTGGTACAGAACACCCGTAAGCTGGCTATCCTACACTCAGGGTACAGTAAACCCGCGTATTTTCTATGCCTAATTCCAGGATACAGAAGTCCCGTAAACTGCTTCTCCCAACACTCAGGATACCTAACTCCGCTAGGCTGTGTCTCTCTACATTCAGGGGGCAGAACTCCTGTAAGCTGCATCTCCTACACACAGGATACAGAAAACCCGCATATTGTGAATGCCTAATTCCAGGCTACAGAACTCCCGTAAACAACGTCTCTCTACTCCCAGGATGCAGAACTCCGGTAAACTGCGTCTCTCTACATGCAGGTTACAGAATTCCCCGTAAGCATCGTGTGCTCCACTCAGGCTGCAGGACTCCTGGAAACTGTGTCTCTCGATATCCGTGGTACAGAACACCCGTAAGCTGGCTATCCTACATTCAGGGTACAGTAAACCCGCGTATTGTGTATGCCTAATTCCAGGATACGGAAGTCCCGTAAACTGCTTCTCCCTACACCCAGGATACCTAACTCCGCTAAGCTGTGTCTCTCTACATTCAGGGGGCAGAACTCCTATAAGCTGCATCTCCTACACACAGGATACAGAAAACCCGCATATTGTGAATGCCTAATTCCAGGCTACAGAACTCTGTAAACAACGTCTCTCTACTCCCAGGATGCAGAACTCCGCTAAACCGCGTCTCTCTACATCCAGGTTACAGAACTCCCTTAAGCTGCGTCTGCTACACTCAGGCTACAGGCATCCCAGCTACGGCATATGCCTACTCCCAGGCAACGGAACTCTTTTAAACTGATTCTCTCTCCATACACCCAGGACACAGAACTCCTGGAACACGTGTCTCTCTACGTCCGGTTCACAGAGCTCCCGTAAGCTGCCTATCCTACATTCAGGGTACAGTGAACCCGCAATAGCGAATGCCTAATTCCAGGCTACAGAACACAAGTAAACAGCTCCTCTCTACACCCAGGAGAGAGAACGCCTGTAAACTGCGTCTCTCTACATCCAGGTAAAAGAGCTCCCGTAAGCCCCCCTCTCCTTCACTCAGGATACAGAAATCCCATACACAGCGTATGCCTATTGCCAAGCTGCAGCACTCTTGGAAAGTGCTTCTTCCTGCACAAGAGACAGAACTCCGGTAAACTGCATCTCTCTACACCCAGGTTCCTGAACTCCCATAAGCTGCGTCTGCTACACTCAGGCTACGGGAAACCCATATACAGCGTATGCCTACTCCAAGGCTACCAAACTCTTGTAAACTGCTTCTCTCTACACAAGGATGCAGACCTCTGGTAAAATGCTTCTCACTACGTTCAGGTGGCAGAACTACCGTAAGCTGCATCTGCTGCACTCAGGATACAGAAAACCCGCATATGGCGAAAGCCTACTCCCAGGCTTCAGAACTCCCGTAAACAACTTCTCTCTACGCCCAGGATGCACAACTCCAGTAAACTGCATCTCTGTACGTCTAGGTTACAGAACTCCCGTAAGCTGCGCCTGATACACTCAGGCCATAGGAATCCCGTATACAGCGTATGCCTACTCCCAGGCCGCAGAACTCTGGGAAACAGCTTCTCTGTACATTCAACCTACAGAACTCCTGGACACTGCATCTCTCGACACTTAGGTTACAGACCTCACAGAAGTTGCAACTCCTACACTCAGGATACAGACAACGCACATATAGCGAGTGGCTAATTACAGTCTACAGAACTCCAGGAAACAGCTAGCTCCTCTCTACACAAAGGATAGAGAACTCCTGGAAACCGCGCCGCTCTACATCCATTTTACAGAAATCCCGAAAGTTGCGTCTGCTACACACACTCAGCATACAAAAAACCCGCATATAGCGAATACCTACTTCTAAGCTACAGAACTCCAGGAAAGAGCTCCTCTCTACACCAAGGACAGAGAACTCCTGGAAACTGCGTCGATCTACATCCAGGTAACAGAGCTCCCGTAAGCTGTGTCTCCTACACTCAGGCTTCAGAAATCCCATGCACTGCGTATGCCTATTGCCAGGCTACAGACCTCTTGGAAACCACTGCTCTCAGCACTCAGATACAGAACTCCGGTAAACTGCGTCTCTCTACATGCAGGTTACAGAATTCCCCGTAAGCATCGTGTGCTCCACTCAGGCTGCAGGACTCCTGGAAACTGTGTCTCTCGATATCCGTGGTACAGAACACCCGTAAGCTGGCTATCCTACACTCAGGGTACAGTAAACCCGCGTATTGTGTATGCCTAATTCCAGGATACGGAAGTCCCGTAAACTGCTTCTCCCTACACCCAGGATACCTAACTCCGCTAAGCTGTGTCTCTCTACATTCAGGGTGCAGAACTCCTATAAGCTGCATCTCCTACACACAGGATACAGAAAACCCGCATATTGTGAATGCCTAATTCCAGGCTACAGAACTCTGTAAACAACGTCTCTCTACTCCCAGGATGCAGAACTCCGCTAAACCGCGTCTCTCTACATCCAGGTTACAGAACTCCCTTAAGCTGCGTCTGCTACACTCAGGCTACAGGCATCCCAGCTACGGCATATGCCTACTCCCAGGCAACGGAACTCTTTTAAACTGAATCTCTCTCCATATACCCAGGACACAGAACTCCTGGAACACGTGTCTCTCTACGTCCGGTTCACAGAGCTCCCGTAAGCTGCCTATCCTACATTCAGGGTACAGTGAACCCGCAATAGCGAATGCCTAATTCCAGGCTACAGAACACAAGTAAACAGCTCCTCTCTACACCCAGGAGAGAGAACGCCTGTAAACTGCGTCTCTCTACATCCAGGTAAAAGAGCTCCCGTAAGCCCCCCTCTCCTTCACTCAGGATACAGAAATCCCATACACAGCGTATGCCTATTGCCAAGCTGCAGCACTCTTGGAAAGTGCTTCTCCCTGCACAAGAGACAGAACTCCGGTAAACTGCATCTCTCTACACCCAGGTTCCTGAACTCCCATAAGCTGCGTCTGCTACACTCAGGCTACGGGAATCCCATATACAGCGTATGCCTACTCCAAGGCTGCCGAACTCTTGTAAACTGCTTCTCTCTACACAAGGATACAGACCTCCGGTAAAATGCTTCTCACTACGTTCAGGTGGCAGAACTACCGTAAGCTGCATCTGCTGCACTCAGGATACAGAAAACCCGCATATGGCGAAAGCCTACTCCCAGGCTTCAGAACTCCCGTAAACAACTTCTCTCTACGCCCAGGATGCACAACTCCAGTAAACTGCATCTCTGTATGTCTAGGTTACAGAACTCCCGTAAGCTGCGTCTGATTCACTCAGGCCATAGGAATCCCGTATACAGCGTATGCCTACTCCCAGGCCGCAGAACTCCGGGAAACAGCTTCTCTGTACATTCAACCTACAGAACTCCTGGACACTGCATCTCTCGACACTTAGGTTACAGACCTCACAGAAGTTGCAACTCCTACACTCAGGATACAGACAATGCACATATAGCGAGTGGCTAATTACAGTCTACAGAACTCCAAGAAACAGCTAGCTCCTCTCTACACAAAGGATAGAGAACTCCTGGGAATCGCGCCGCTCTACATCCATTTTACAGAAATCCCGAAAGTTGCATCTGCTACACACACTCAGCATACAAAAAACCCGCATATAGCGAATACCTACTTCTAAGCTACAGAACTCCAGGAAAGAGCTCCTCTCTACACCAAGGACAGAGAACTCCTGGAAACTGCGTCGATCTGCATCCAGGTAACAGAGCTCCCGTAAGCTGCGTCTCCTACACTCAGGCTTCAGAAATCCCATGCACTGCGTATGCCTATTGCCAGGCTACAGACCTCTTGGAAACCACTGCTCTCAGCACTCAGATACAGAACTCCGGTAAACTGCGTCTCTCTACATGCAGGTTACAGAATTCCCCGTAAGCATCGTGTGCTCCACTCAGGCTGCAGGACTCCTGGAAACTGTGTCTCTCGATATCCGTGGTACAGAACACCCGTAAGCTGGCTATCCTACACTCAGGGTACAGTAAACCCGCGTATTGTGTATGCCTAATTCCAGGATACAGAAGTCCCGTAAACTGCTTCTCCCAACACTCAGGATACCTAACTCCGCTAAGCTGTGTCTCTCTAAATTCAGGGGGCAGAACTCCTGTAAGCTGCATCTCCTACACACAGGATACAGAAAACCCGCACATTGTGAATGCCTAATTCCAGGCTACAGAACTCCCGTAAACAACGTCTCTCTACTCCCAGGATGCAGAACTCCGGTAAACTGCGTCTCTCTACATGCAGGTTACAGAATTCCCCGTAAGCATCGTGTGCTCCACTCAGGCTGCAGGACTCCTGGAAACTGTGTCTCTCGATATCCGTGGTACAGAACACCCGTAAGCTGGCTATCCTACATTCAGGTACAGTAAACCCGCGTATTGTGTATGCCTAATTCCAGAATACGGAAGTCCCGTAAACTGCTTCTCCCTACACCCAGGATACCTAACTCCGCTAAGCTGTGTCTCTCTACATTCAGGGGGCAGAACTCCTATAAGCTGCATCTCCTACACACAGGATACAGAAAACCCGCATATTGTGAATGCCTAATTCCAGGCTACAGAACTCTGTAAACAACGTCTCTCTACTCCCAGGATGCAGAACTCCGCTAAACCGCGTCTCTCTACATCCAGGTTACAGAACTCCCTTAAGCTGCGTCTGCTACACTCAGGCTACAGGCATCCCAGCTACGGCATATGCCTACTCCCAGGCAACGGAACTCTTTTAAACTGAATCTCTCTCCATATACCCAGGACACAGAACTCCTGGAACACGTGTCTCTCTACGTCCGGTTCACAGAGCTCCCGTAAGCTGCCTATCCTACATTCAGGGTACAGTGAACCCGCAATAGCGAATGCCTAATTCCAGGCTACAGAACACAAGTAAACAGCTCCTCTCTACACCCAGGAGAGAGAACGCCTGTAAACTGCGTCTCTCTACATCCAGGTAAAAGAGCTCCCGTAAGCCCCCCTCTCCTTCACTCAGGATACAGAAATCCCATACACAGCGTATGCCTATTGCCAAGCTGCAACACTCTTGGAAAGTGCTTCTCCCTGCACAAGAGACAGAACTCCGGTAAACTGCATCTCTCTACACCCAGGTTCCTGAACTCCCATAAGCTGCGTCTGCTACACTCAGGCTACGGGAATCCCATATACAGCGTATGCCTACTCCAAGGCTGCCGAACTCTTGTAAACTGCTTCTCTCTACACAAGGATACAGACCTCCGGTAAAATGCTTCTCACTACGTTCAGGTGGCAGAACTACCGTAAGCTGCATCTGCTGCACTCAGGATACAGAAAACCCGCATATGGCGAAAGCCTACTCCCAGGCTTCAGAACTCCCGTAAACAACTTCTCTCTACGCCCAGGATGCACAACTCCAGTAAACTGCATCTCTGTACGTCTAGGTTACAGAACTCCCGTAAGCTGCGTCTGATACACTCAGGCCATAGGAATCCCGTATACAGCGTATGCCTACTCCCAGGCCGCAGAACCCCGGGAAACAGCTTCTCTGTACATTCAACCTACAGAACTCCTGGACACTGCATCTCTCGACACTTAGGTTACAGACCTCACAGAAGTTGCAACTCCTACACTCAGGATACAGACAATGCACATATAGCGAGTGGCTAATTACAGTCTACAGAACTCCAAGAAACAGCTAGCTCCTCTCTACACAAAGGATAGAGAACTCCTGGGAATCACGCCGCTCTACATCCATTTTACAGAAATCCCGAAAGTTGCATCTGCTACACACACTCAGCATACAAAAAACCCGCATATAGCGAATACCTACTTCTAAGCTACAGAACTCCAGGAAAGAGCTCCTCTCTACACCAAGGACAGAGAACTCCTGGAAACTGCGTCGATCTGCATCCAGGTAACAGAGCTCCCGTAAGCTTCTTCTCCTACACTCAGGCTTCAGAAATCCCATGCACTGCGTATGCCTATTGCCAGGCTACAGACCTCTTGGAAACCACTGCTCTCAGCACTCAGATACAGAACTCCGGTAAACTGTGTCTCTCTACATGCAGGTTACAGAATTCCCCGTAAGCATCGTGTGCTCCACTCAGGCTGCAGGACTCCTGGAAACTGTGTCTCTCGATATCCGTGGTACAGAACACCCGTAAGCTGGCTATCCTACACTCAGGGTACAGTAAACCCGCGTATTTTCTATGCCTAATTCCAGGATACAGAAGTCCCGTAAACTGCTTCTCCCAACACTCAGGATACCTAACTCCGCTAGGCTGTGTCTCTCTACATTCAGGGGGCAGAACTCCTGTAAGCTGCATCTCCTACACACAGGATACAGAAAACCCGCATATTGTGAATGCCTAATTCCAGGCTACAGAACTCCCGTAAACAACGTCTCTCTACTCCCAGGATGCAGAACTCCGGTAAACTGCGTCTCTCTACATGCAGGTTACAGAATTCCCCGTAAGCATCGTGTGCTCCACTCAGGCTGCAGGACTCCTGGAAACTGTGTCTCTCGATATCCGTGGTACAGAACACCCGTAAGCTGGCTATCCTACATTCAGGGTACAGTAAACCCGCGTATTGTGTATGCCTAATTCCAGGATACGGAAGTCCCGTAAACTGCTTCTCCCTACACCCAGGATACCTAACTCCGCTAAGCTGTGTCTCTCTACATTCAGGGGGCAGAACTCCTATAAGCTGCATCTCCTACACACAGGATACAGAAAACCCGCATATTGTGAATGCCTAATTCCAGGCTACAGAACTCTGTAAACAACGTCTCTCTACTCCCAGGATGCAGAACTCCGCTAAACCGCGTCTCTCTACATCCAGGTTACAGAACTCCCTTAAGCTGCGTCTGCTACACTCAGGCTACAGGCATCCCAGCTACGGCATATGCCTACTCCCAGGCAACGGAACTCTTTTAAACTGATTCTCTCTCCATACACCCAGGACACAGAACTCCTGGAACACGTGTCTCTCTACGTCCGGTTCACAGAGCTCCCGTAAGCTGCCTATCCTACATTCAGGGTACAGTGAACCCGCAATAGCGAATGCCTAATTCCAGGCTACAGAACACAAGTAAACAGCTCCTCTCTACACCCAGGAGAGAGAACGCCTGTAAACTGCGTCTCTCTACATCCAGGTAAAAGAGCTCCCGTAAGCCCCCCTCTCCTTCACTCAGGATACAGAAATCCCATACACAGCGTATGCCTATTGCCAAGCTGCAGCACTCTTGGAAAGTGCTTCTCCCTGCACAAGAGACAGAACTCCGGTAAACTGCATCTCTCTACACCCAGGTTCCTGAACTCCCATAAGCTGCGTCTGCTACACTCAGGCTACGGGAATCCCATATACAGCGTATGCCTACTCCAAGGCTGCCAAACTCTTGTAAACTGCTTCTCTCTACACAAGGATACAGACCTCTGGTAAAATGCTTCTCACTACGTTCAGGTGGCAGAACTACCGTAAGCTGCATCTGCTGCACTCAGGATACAGAAAACCCGCATATGGCGAAAGCCTACTCCCAGGCTTCAGAACTCCCGTAAACAACTTCTCTCTACGCCCAGGATGCACAACTCCAGTAAACTGCATCTCTGTACGTCTAGGTTACAGAACTCCCGTAAGCTGCG